>NW_018164443.1:652768-656913 GCF_001263595.1 Phalaenopsis equestris
TATATATTTATTTATAAGATCCATATATATACAATACAAAAATTATACTTTGCGGGATTTTAATATTTTCTAACAACTAAATTGATCTCACCTAAAAATAGAGGGACAACAAATACGTTATTATCAAATTTTCATATATTTAATTTTATTTTCACATTATTTTTTTTAGTAAGTTAAATAAGTAGATATATTTTTAAATTTCATATACATAGAAAGTGTAATAAGTACTAACATATAATTAATTTAATTATTTAACACATTAATTAATTTTTATGTGAAAATATGGAAATTATTTAATTTATAATTATTTTATTAAGTTAACCATGTAGTTTAATTAATTAATTATGTTTTGTTTAATTGGATGTTTAATTGATTGCCCAATTGAACTTTTATGGTCAAACTCATGAATTTTATGGATCAATCAAAATTTCAATTAATTTAATTAATTAATTAATTATTTATGGATTAATCAAAATTTCAATTAATTTAATTATTTAATTCATTCATTCATTCATTCATTCATTAATATTTTAACTATGTTGTTTAATTTTTCATTTAATATTATACATGTTTAATGATATGTTTAAATAATTTAAGTATTAATTTTATTATTATTAACAACTAAATGATTATTATTTTATTTGAACTACTATGGATTTACTCAATTAATTATTAAGTTAATTAAGTAGATTTATTATTGAATTGAGTGATCATGGGTTAACTAAATTCATTTAGGTTCCATTTAAATAAATAATGATTAAATCAGATGATTATTAGTTTAACTAAGTATTTTATTAATGAATTTAATTAATACTTTTCATAATTCCATTAATTTATTAATTGTTAATTAATCAAGTTTAAGAGTTGATTAGAGGATGAATGGTTTAATTTGATTATATTAGTTTCAACCAATGATGATTAAGCTAATTTAAGATTTTAGAGCTTAGCTTCGAAAAATATATTTTTGAAAAAACAAAAATATAAAATTTTTATTTTTGATGTTTTAAAAACACGTCTTTTAATAATAAAATTTAAAAAAAATAATGAACAAATAAGCAAACATTTTTTAAAATTTTTTTTATATTCAAAATTTAAAAATCAAATAAAGGAAATAAACCTCCTTTAATTTATAATATCCTTCGTTCCATAGATTTTGTTTATTAATAAACGTAAATCAAGATATAGGTATGTTTGGGACAACTGCAGCTTATTAATAAGATGCTGATAAGCAGCTGATCCAGATAAACCGGTTGACTGTTGGTTTGCGTCGTTGGAAAACATTTGTTTTGCAATTGTTTCTGGATTAATAATCATTCAAAATAATACAAAGAATAAAATGCATACCTCAGTTAATAGTTAAAATCAAGATTGATTAAAAAAAGAAAAAAACATTAAATTTGTAGTTAAAAATATGATAATATCAATGTTAAAATCCATACGATGTATGTCACGAGCTACGTCGTCCTCTATGGATGCCAACCAACCCCAATCACTATTGGTAGCAGAATTTGTCGAATTTTCTGTCCACCAAAAGAAGTCACACTTCTCTATGATGCCCCACGGGCACCTGCAGAACTGTCTCTCGTAGCTATATGCACGTGATGTCAGTAGGGAAATTTGTAGTCCGCGGTAGTAGAGCACTCGTCGGGAGGTCCGTGAAATGCTGAAGCTCATTTTTTTTTGAGTGATTCAAAAGACAATCCATTAGTCATAAAAAAGCTCAAAAGGCAATCCTGAAGCTCACAAAATTATATATACCAATTAATTAATCTGTCACTACGAGAAAACAATAGACCTTGTAAAAAATGGGTTATCGGTTGCCTTTAGCTCACTTAATATCAATCTCTTGAGTATCACATATGCATATCACAAAAAAAGGTCATCCATAATTACCTCAAAAACTCTGAGATAAAAAATAAAAGAGAAATTTGGTTGCCTTTATCGGGATTTCATAAGTGAAACCAACCAACAACGACTAACAAACCATATAAGAGAACCCTCAAGACCGTACATCTCATCATGGACCTCAAAAACCCATGAAAAAACTAAAAGCAATCAAAAAAGAAGAAAAACTAATTAGAAACAACATAACTTTCAATATCTAAAATAGTAATAATTAGTGGAGAATAAAATTAATATGGTCTTTATAAATTGATAAAAACAGTAATCAATTACATTTTTGTACGGGCACAAGATCTTTGAGGACTCAGTACACCAACCCCACTGAATCTGTCATAACAACAAGACAACATATCTTATAAAGTAGGGGTTCTTGGTTTCCTTTAGCTCGTTGAATACCCAGCTCGTGTGTGTCACATATGCATATCATCACAAAAAGACCTTATAGAACTACCTCAAAAGCCCAAGCATCAAAAAGAATATAAGAACTTGGTTGCCTTTATCTGAATTTCTCAGGTGACACCAACTAACAAAGACTTAATAGGTCATCCAGAAGTATCTAAAAATTCTCAGTATCGAAAACAAAAAAGAAATTTGATTGACTTTATTAGGATTTGACATGTAACATTGCCAACAGTGACTATTAGGCTATCCAAAATACACAGGGTAGAATATCTCATCATGGACCTAAAAAAAAACAAAAAGTAATTGAAATAGGAGAAAATAAAGTAAAACCAACACAAATCTTATAATATCTAAAATATCAATAATACAAGTGATATAAAATAAACATATTATTTATAAAATAAAAAAGAGCCGTCCAATTAGCATCCAACAATGGTGTTAGTAATCCGCTCTCTCAAATCAGCTATTTCTGCAGCACCTTCGCCATCATTGGTGTAACCTTCCTGTGATTTCACTTCTGGTTGTTGTATATATTGTCCTATGTGATATTCAAAAGCTTCCAACGGGCCATGTAAGTGGTCATTGTCAGCCATGCTGAAGTCTGCATCAACTCGAGAATGATCCCTCAAATATAATTATGGAGTGTCATCATGGCCACTACAATCTGCACCTGTTTTGAAAATGGATTTGTCAGCTTATCATGTAGTATGACACATTTATTCTTCCACACTCCAAACTTTCTTTCAATTATGCCACATAATAAGGTTGTTGACCTCACTTTTGGTTAAGGTCTAGAAACTCCTTTAGTAGCCTAGGTCTAGCCATAGGACTTTTCCTATTGACTAGTCTTAGAAAACTAGAAAAGGCACCCTCACCATTAGAAACTCAAAACTCTTTTCTTTACTCAACTTGAAGTTCCACATATTGGTCATAACCTCTAATATTTAAAAGGTAAGATCATTGTGGGGGAGCTCAAGAAGAGTTCCTATAGGGTTACTTGGTCTTAGGATTGACCTTGGGTGTTGGTTTGAAGCTAAGGTACACTATACCTTCACCATATCTTCACAATACCCTCATATGACTAAGACCAATATATGAGGACCCAAAATGAGATTTCATTGGTTCATGACTCATTCAAAATGGTTCTCTACCCAATTGCACTTGAAATGCCCAACTTGGTCTTTTGTCCCTAGACACCTCCAAATTACCTAACTGCCCTTGGGACCCAAATTTTGCCAAAATTCTCAAATTTTTGCTAAAATACCTAAAATTGATCAAAAATTATTTCACTTTGAATAATCCAAATTTGCCAAAATTGACAAAAATGACCAAATTACCAAAATGCCCCTCCATGACCCAAAAATCCAAAAAATTCAAAAATTTCTAAAAAATCCCAATAAATCCAAAATATTCCCAATTTAATTTTATCCAACTACACTATGGTCCAATTTGGTCAATTTGACCATCTTTGACCAAAACCCCAATTAGCCCCAATATTGGCTAACACCCCAAATCTCAACAATTGAATGCCTTAAACTTCAAATTGGCATCCAATTTTTGTTGAAAATCCTTTATAAGGTCATTTATGATCAAACAAAATAATAAATTTGAGTTTATCCCAAAGCTAGCTCAAGTTTGACCCAAATTTGACCCTTAAAGGCTTAATTTAGGTCTAAACCCAAACCCATCAAAATCCATACAAATTGACCATCAAAACAACTTCAAAACAACTTTCATCCTTCATGAAAGTTGTTCATCATGATTTTTTACATCAAATAAAACAATCAATTTGGACTTATCCTAAAGCTAGCCCAAGTTTGACCCAAGTTTAGCCCTACATG
>NW_018164443.1:657263-657973 GCF_001263595.1 Phalaenopsis equestris
ATGCATCTTTTTGGACTTATGGTCAAATCCAAACCAATTGAGCTTGGTATGGTCAAATGAGCCTTACCCTAACTCATCCTAGACTCTAGGGTTGAGTTTAAATCCAGCCATCCACCGATGGTTAAACTTCATATTTATCCCATGGGTAAATTTTTGAAATTTTTTTTAAAGGGATAATAAAGAGGTTAAATCAAGGTACTTGCCATAACACATGTCCATACCCTATGGTGCCATTTTTACTGAGCATCATAAGCTTTAACCATGATCCAACCCTTGGTTAGCCACCTTAACCCAAGCTAAAATCCAAAAACCGTGAGCCCCCACATGGCTATGCATCCCCATAGCCAATTTCTATAAAATCTACCACTCACGGCCATGGAGTGGTGTGGTAAAAAATTTTTTCACTAAGCCTTCCCAAAATCCTCAGAGAGCTTCTCTAAGAGCCCCTCAGTACATTTCAATCCATTTCCCCCTCTCAAATCCACCATGGCAATCCAATTTTGGGCTTGAATTCCTGCCCGAAATCAGGACAAGTTCCAATCCCAACCTACACAGCACCAAACTCCAATTAAATTGGCTCTACACCTTCACAAGAGTGAAAGAAGCCAAAGCCCCATCAAATCCCCCATCTACAGAGCCTCCACCATAGCTCTCAACCAACACCCAAAATCGGCCTTGATCAAAATCATACATAGGCTTTACACCAGAGC
>NW_018164443.1:662001-666392 GCF_001263595.1 Phalaenopsis equestris
TTTTTCAAAACTAAAATTTTTTTATAAAAAAAAAAAACGTCCTTCCGAAGCGGGCAACGGGATTTCAATTCTGATGACCGACAGCTTCTTACGGGCAAACCCCACACCAAAAATAGTGTCGACAAAGGTGTGCCTTTTGTTAAACATCTTCTTCCTGCCAAGAGCAACATCACTGTACTTTTCGAAATCAATAATGTGATACTTCGTAGAAATGACTTCAAATATCCTCTCTATAAGGATATTCAACATCAAACAAGTAATATTTATCTGTCCCAAATACAATAATTTGTAATAAAATAAAGAAATTTGAATGTGATTGTTCTCCTTACGAACCTGTAGGTGGGTGCAGGAAGCCATGTCTTTGGTTTCTTGTCGCAAAAGTGAATTTACAACTATCATGTGCACTGTCCTCTCAATTAGCCATCACAAAAGCAAAACACATGCTGAAGTCTCATATAACCATCACATTTTGTGTGGGTGATCCATATCACCCCATATTTCCCTTTTCATTATTAGATACTCGTGCAAACACATGGGTTCCATTAATCGCTCAAATACAGTTCTGTTAGAAAAATAAAGTTGTGATTAGTCTCACAATACATTTTAATGTATGAATGAAATATATTTTAAAATTTACCTTAAAAATGACATATACTGCGATTCATTTGCAATTTTTGTTGGAGTTGTCTAAAATGTTGGATCCGCTCGCTTCATGATCTTTGCCGACAAACTCACAAGAGCTTTCAAACCCAATGAGAAATATCAGCTAATTGTCTCTGATAAATGTTGGAATTGCTCCATCGCTCATCTCATTGATTCATTATGTGATAAAATGTAGATGATTATTGCTAACACTTTTCTTGATGCCATTCTTAAGGAGCCTTAGAGTCCATGATGGTTATGTAGTTCATCGAGAAGATCCATAAATGTATGTTTTTTCATACGAAACATGTTACTGAATCTTGTGGGGTGTCATTGTAGTAGCTCCCCAACCCATTTATCACCAATATAAGTGGATGTCAGCCATGCAAGGAGTTCGATCAAAGTATGAATTGTAGCATTTGTACGACAAAACTACTTTTGCCACAATCTTTCTTCTCAGGCTCTCTCACCATGAATCCAGCTAAAGAAGTGCTCATTTCAGGTAAAAAGTGTGCATCAAACAATGTTAAAAAATATCTAAAATCTGAAGACAAAGTATATGGGCAAAAATAAATACAGTGCAACATATAGATTGTTCGTGCTAGAAATGAAAACATCCAATTTAAATAACCCATGAAACGAACGAAAAAAAATTGCTAGAAATGAAAACATCCAATTTAAATAACCCATAAACCGAACGAAAAAAAATCAAAGCCACTAAATAATAACTCCACAAAATCAATTGTCCATTAAAAAATGTAAATAGTCGACCTGTAGTTCGGGGGGGCATCTTCGTCAATATATGTATGTGAATCTGACACTCCAACAATTTCAAGGAGTTCAGAAAGAGCGACTTATCCGATCTAACTTCAGGATATGTCTCCACGACTTGAAAAAGTCATCTTTGGAGGTGTCATGTGAAGTACCAACTTGAATTGTGCACACTTCCACCGGTTTTGTTATTTGACGTCTGACGGAAGCAGCTCATTCTTTTTTCCTTTTCTCCACCCTAGGTTGCTTTAATCGACATGTCAACTCCAACTCCTTCTGGTTTAGGTTGGGGCCTTTACAGGGCCCAATTACCTGCTCAGTCTCCAAGCCCTCTGGTATGCCAACAAACTCATACTCACTTAGGGTGAACACATGTGTGCCCGTCACAACAACCTCACTGAACATACTGTCCAACTTCTCCTCCGGGTTCGACTCAATGTCACTGAATTTGAATTTCTTTACGGTTGTTAATGCCTGCAATATACGGGCAAGTTTATTAATTAAAACAACTTAGAGAGATAAAAAATGAAAAAATAAGTCCTTCGAGGATTGGTTATTAACTATAATTTCTCAGTCCACCATTTCTATGAAGCATTAATTGTCTGTTTGATTGGATCTTAACCCAAGCCCGTGATTCCTGTTTTAGTTCCTTTCATAATTTCTGGTCATTTTTCAACCATTCTCACTTGTTCTTAAATTGTAACCTATCGTAATCCCTTCCTGTTATTTTTTTGAACTTCTTCATAATATTTTGTCACCCTTCTTTATTAAAGTAGGTGGTGGGTTCCATTTCCAAGCTCGACCTCCTTAAGACAGAGTTACGAAATATGATTGTGACTTCCTTATCCCATATGACTGATGAACCGATTTATTTGGTTTTAACCATTACATTATCAAACAAAGAAAATGAAAAACATTAATATTTCAGAACAGCCAGGGAAGAGATAACAACCACCACCTAACCCCCAACACTTTATTCCAAATGCTCTAATTTAAATGAAATTATAAACAGACAATAGCTACCACACTAACAGGCTACCACCACCATCACTCACATACATACATATTGACACCATGACAACAACACAACCACAAAACCCCACAATCATTCAAACATTCATAGCTCCAACCCTCATCACAGCCACCACATATGCCCAACATAGCCACCACAAAATTAATGTGCATGAAACATTTACCATCACATAACAAATGTGCAATCAATATATAACACCCTAAAATATTTATCAACACAACCAACGCCCAATACCCATCACAACCACTACCATCACCCATCACAACCAACACTCTCAACCCCATCACACTCAGCACCCAAC
The DNA here is from genome assembly GCF_001263595.1 of Phalaenopsis equestris. Lineage (NCBI taxonomy): Eukaryota > Viridiplantae > Streptophyta > Magnoliopsida > Asparagales > Orchidaceae > Phalaenopsis > Phalaenopsis equestris. The sequence goes on from NW_018164443.1 coordinate 664,749, forward strand.
CCCCATCACAGCCGGCACCCAACCCCCCAGCACATCTAACACTCATCCTCCATCACAACCACCACCCAATCCTCATTACTGCCACCACCCACCCCCAACACAAACAACATATAACCTCATCACAACCACCACAAAAATAATGTGCATGAAACATTTATCACCACATAACAAATGTTCATTCAATATATAACACCATAAAACAGTTACCAGCATAGCCATCACTCAACACTCATCACAATCACCAGCCGACAGCCACCACCCAACTCCATCACATCCAACACCCAACTGCCATCATAACCAACACGCAACCCCCATCACAACCACCACCCATCCCAGCACAGGCAACACCTAACCTCCATCACAACCACCACCCACCCCAGCACAGGCAACACCCAACCATCATCACAACCACCATTACCATTACATAACAAATCTGCAATCAATATATAACGTTATAAACCATTTACCAGCACAACAATACCCAACACCCATCATAACCACCACCCACAGCCCATCATAGCCAGAACCTAACCCCCATTACAACAAACACCCAACCCCCATCAAAGCCACTGCCTAACTCCAACACAGGCAGCACCCTGCCCCTGTCACAACCACCACCCATCCCCAACACAACCACCATAAAAGTAATATGTACGAAACATTTACCGCCACATAGCAAATGTGCAACTATATATAACACCATAAAATATTTACCAGCACAGCCAACACCCAACTCCCATCACAACCACCACCCAACCACATCACAACTAGCATCCAAACCCCATCACAGACAACACCCAACCCCCATCACAACCACCACCCAACCCCCATCACAGACAACACCCAACCCCCATCACATCCACCACCCATCCCCAACACAACCACCACAAACTTAATGTGCATGAAACATTTACCGCCACATAACAATTGTGCAATCATTATATAACACCTTAAAACTAATATGCTTAAAACCTTAAGGATAGGGAATGAGACTAGGAGTGTTGCATGACAATTACAAAAAAATCGTATCCCATATTTTTCATTTGTGACAATTACATACGGGTCACCCCGAAACATTGTTATATACAACTCAAGCACATTTTTTCATCCAATTTTGAGATTCTCATAGTCAACAAATCAAACACAACTATTTATGTGTTTCATATAAATTACAAAAAATCTCATCCCATTTTGAAATGTATGCCTGACAATTTAACTATGTACATTTTTTTTTTTGTGCATAAGTGAGCAGCTAGGAACAATGTCGTGTACAAATAAGTCACCCTAATTCATTTATTTTTCAAGCAGGGCACCCAAGGAAGCCACAAATCGCAGATTAGAGAAAATAGTAAACCAAAAAGCCATAGGAACACATAACAGAGAAAGAAATTGCATATAAAAATCTCTAACCAATAAATTGCAAATCAAAGAGTCGAAAATCACATAAAAACAAGCCAATCCATCGACAGTTACCGTAGGTACTTACAAAGCATAATAACAAGGGATCGGAGGGAGGCAGAAGAGTAATATCATAACGCCAAGAGAGAAGGCCGAGAGTTAGAGAAGTGCGTGAGAGAGAGATGGAGGAAAGAGATGGGCGAGAGGGAGAGAAGAGGGAGATCGAGAGTTAGAGCAGACGAGAGA
>NW_018164443.1:666492-667023 GCF_001263595.1 Phalaenopsis equestris
TCAAGTTTGACCTAAGTTTAGCCCTACATGCTTGATTTTTTTTACTTAAGCCATTTTTACTCAAGTTTAGACCTAAGTCAAACTCTGCTTGACACCTAAGCAGCGGGGCTAAGCTCTCAATTGGCCAGCTAAGCTCCCCATTGGCCAATTTCTATAAAATCTACCCCTCACGGCCATGAAGGGGTGTGGTAAAAAAATTTTTCACTGAGGCCTTCTAAACTCTTCAGAGAGCTTCCCTAGGAGACCCTTAGCTCATTCCAATCCATTTCCCCCTCTCAATTCCATCACAAAAAGCCAATTTTGAGCTCAAATCCCTGCCTGAAACCAGGACAAATCCCAATCCCAACTTACACAGCACCAAACTCCAGATTAATTGGTCCTGCACCTTCGCAACAGTGAGAGAAACTAAAGCCCCATCAAATCACCCTTTCACAGAGCCTCTACCATAGCTCTCAACCAACACCCAAAATCGGTTGTGGTCAAAATCATACATAGACCTTACACCAGAGCCAGAGACTCCATCCCTAAGCT
>NW_018164443.1:670887-678203 GCF_001263595.1 Phalaenopsis equestris
GGATGTCATAACTTTCTTTAGTTTATTTGATCGAACCTCACCCTCTCAATTCTTGTGTTCATCCTTCGGGATAGATACAGGATTTGAGGTAAAGCGTTCTTTCATTTAAACTATGAAAATTATGGGGTCAGTTTGACTTCATCTTTTTCAAAACTAAAATTTATATAAAAAAAAAACGTTCTTCCGAAGCGGGCAACGGGATTTCAATTCCGATGACCGACAGCTTCTTACGGGCAAACCCCACACCAAAAATAGTGCCGACAATGAGCGAGGTGGTATGTATGTAAAATTTGAAGTTTTATGTGTTAGAGATATAAATACATAGAAATTGTTACGTATGTGAATCTTCTTTCAATTAAAATATTGCTTTTGCCTTTTTTTGTTAAATCGATTATTAGTAGTGTCACTTGTTGAAATCAATTAGAATGATTTTAAAGATCATTATATTTCAGAGCAATTTACATAAATACCACTCTTATATATTTACGCTTGTCCCCTAAATTTTGATATTTAACTTGGTATCATAAGGCTTATGCATGAAAATATCTATTTAACCCTTAATGAGTTGAGTGGAAGGCATATAAATATGAACTTTTAGATGTTGGATATGTAAAGAATAGGTGAATGTGCGGTATTATGTAAATGTCATAACAATTTATTTCAAAAATAATTATAAATATATCATCAATTTTTTCTTTTATTTATGCTATTTTGACAAAATTTTGATAAGTAGGGATTATTCCAACTTTGGAGGGCAAATATCAATAAGTTTGAATTTGAAAAAATTCTTCCCGAAGTTGCTTAATAAGAGAAATATGAAGATATTGCTTAGCACTATTGTCGGCAAAAATTTCATCATCGTAACTTATTTAATCACATATAGCTACTTTATTAACAACTAAAATCTATATGCGTTCTCATAATTCTTGTTATTTTTTTTTATTTATAGCACCTAAAATTTGATATTAAGGTGTATAATAATTCGATATTTTGATAGTCATAAAAAGTGTTAGATATGGCAATTGAGATTGGTTTCTTAGGATTCTCACCGCTATTTTGAGTATTAATCTTCCTCTCTGCCTTCCTCTTCTTCACCCCGCACACCGCCTCTTTCCTTGATGTGCTAAAGAAAGTTTATTTATAGATTTATATTAATCTTTATTTGCTGTTTATAAATCTTTTTATATCTACCATCATTTGTTATAGATAAAGTTTGGCTATAAATTTTGGTATTTGAAATGCACTTAAATGCACTCAGGAAGCTAATAGCTCCATTATCAGATAACCTACTAGATTTTGGTCAATATATCTCAGAGCAAGAAATATGAATTCTAATAACGCTCGTAAAGTGCTCACGGAAGCTCTCTAGTGCAGGCTTGAGTACATATGAGAAGTGATTCTCTGGGTATGTTCTTTATGTTTATTTGTTCATACTAGTAATCATATTCGATAGGAAAAATAAGTCGATGATAGATATATGTTTGATTTTCGATGCATTTATCCTGCTTCAGCCTTTCATAATCATTTAGTTTATCAACTCCTGAAATGAAACTTTAATTTTGGTTGGTGATTTCAACAAGCATTTTAATGATTTTTTATATGTATTTTTTGGTGTTTCATTATTCGTGTTTTAATTTTGGTCACATTCTTATGGTTTACTTCTGTCTTCTGTTGCTAGAAGGGTAATTTTTATGGCTAAATTATTTTCTCCATGGTTTTATGAGGTAGCCTATTTAAGCCCATTTGGATGTGGGGATTGGCCATATGATGTTGGGTTGACCATATGGTCAATGTGTTGATTATAAGGTCAAGGGTTGACTAAGGTTGACTAATTGGGTCCAAAGTTGACCAAATGGTCAATGTGGTGACCATTGGGTCGGACTAGTTGGGTCCAAAGTTGATCAAATGGTCAATGTGGTGACCATTGGGTCGAGGGTTGACCGAATGGTCAAGGTGGTAACCAAATCAAAGTTTCTCACTATTGATTTGCTCATTCTAGGGTGCTATCAAAATTTGGATTCAAAAGAAACACATTAGGGATTTAGTCTAATTTTTAGAGTTGGGGGACCTCATATGGATTCAAGGAGTCAATGTTAGTAGACTCCTTCCTTAAGATGGGTTTGATGGTCATAGTGCTCTTAGATTTACAAAAGAATTCCTGAGAGTTTGAATTGATTTGGGCGGTTTAGAATATGCCCTGATCTTGGATGTTGACTCAGGGTAGATCCTCTTAAAAGTGAGGTCAACAAATTGGGATGATATTTTCATCTGTTCTTCATTTACTTTGCAAACTGGCCACTTATAATGCTAAAATCTGTTGTGAAACATAATGGCCTGGGAGGGCTATGATTTCACTCAATTAGTGAATACCACATTAACCTTACGATGGAAAGCAACCGAGATCTAAGGAGAGTGCAGATATATAGGGTGATAAGTTTTGATGAGGGTAGAATTGGTGTTTCTAGGTTGACAGGCTAGATCCTTTACCAATTTGGTCTAGAGAGTGAACTTGAGTCCCTGGTTAGTCCTATAGAGAGGGTACAATGGGTAATCTAGAGGTGAGAGAATAGAACCTAGCCAACATAACCATACAATCAGGAACTAACTTTAGATTAGTTAATGTTCATTATGCACTCAGAGAGGAGAAAGAACATGTATGCTCTTATTTGTCACGATACAACATTTTAAACATTTAAATATCTGATTCCTACACTAATTATAGACTCATTGCAAGGAGAAAGATACATAACTTGAACTCTTTTACATTTAGTTTGTTTATAATCTCTGCACTTATCTTTAGTTTTAATTTAAAACTTAGGAGGAATTTAGTAACACCTCAACTCGTTATTATATTTTCTAAATACTTTTCTGCAGTTTTAAATAAAAGTTTCACTAAAGTCTATACAAAGAACTACTGTTTCCTTGCGAGTTCAATACTTAGGTTTTTAAAGAAAACTCTATATTACTTGAAAAGATACACATAATTGCGTAGTAACCATAGTGTGAAAACTATTATTCTAAATTTTATAACATTTCAATTGTTCACACTAGCCTCTAAATATAAATTTTGTCAAGGTTTTTGCGATCTTTTGGAATATAAATATCTGTGTAATTACGGGTCGGGTCAGGAAGCAAGCCTGTAAGGGAGTAGAAATAAAGTTTAGGAGTTAGATGTGCAATTACATAAGAATTTTGTGGTAGATATGAAAATCTTCCATATTATACCAATTAATTTTATCTTTACAGTATAATTATAATGTAGTTTATAAATAATTCATTTTAGAGCTAATTGCATCCATGACACCCGAAAGATTGATACTTATAAGATCGAACACACAGGTGACAAAATTGAAAGATATGGGTTTAGCTTTCATCGTGAATTTTGAAATTCGAGCGGGAATTTTAAAAGTGGATGAAAAAGAGTGTTAGATTTGTAAATAATAATGTTTGAGTGTTATTTACATAAAAAGTCCAAGGAAATTCACTCACATGCATTTAAGTATATGCACTTAATTTTTTTTTTACCGGCTAAGCATCCAATTATTTTCAATCACATCCAAAAGAATTTGTTACATTAAAATTCATATTTTGATACATAGATAGCTGTAAAAAATGAAACATTAAATGCGAGATGCATAACAATTGGATGATAGGCGTGTACATTTTCAAAAATAAAACTGTGAGGGGTTGCTTTATAGATTTTTAGTGGATACACTTGTTGTAATTAGAGGTGTAAACGAGCCAAATATGAGCGAGCTCAGACTCTACTAGTGTTCGGCTCGTTAAAAAAAATTATTGTTTGTGTTCGGCTCGTTTATATTTCAAACATAAAAAATATATTCGTGTTCGACTCGTTTGCTTAGCGAGTTGAACTCGAGTTGTTCGTGAACAAAAAGTTGTTTTGATAACTTTAATCACGCATCCGTAGAATGTTTAAGGGTTAGGGCAAGATTTAAATCTTATTATTTATCTTAAAACATCATTTAAATATAATTTAATATATTTTTATTTTTTTTAATTAATAATTTTAATTGATTATAACTATTTGTAGCCTTGTAATCAATTAAGGGTCTGTTTGATTCCCGCCATTTTGGCTAAACGCGGGTCACGAATCAAACCTCGTGGCCAGCAGTCGAGCGAAGCATATTACAATGGTTACCCCTTCGTTGCTCCTGCCTTAATTCCCTTTCCCTCTATTCAACGCCAAATCTTGCACGCTCCTCTACTGTTTGACAAAGCCATCCCTCCCTATCGCTCTTCTGCTATTCGGCAAACCTTCACTCATCTCTCCTACCTCTCAGATTTTGTTCCTCCCCGCCAAATATCCTCTCCTTTCCCCAATCCAGCGATTCATATGTTGTTTTTTTCTAGCTGTCAATGTTGGGGATTTGGTGGTTCTTGTGTTGGTTGTGGTGGCAGTGTGTTGTGAGTGGTTCATCTTTTGGCTATAGTAAAGGAGTTGGTGGTTCTTGTGATGCATGTGGTGTTTGGTGGGTAGAGCTTGTGGTGGCTATAGTCGTAGATTTGGTGGGGTTTTTGGTTAATATAATTATGCTAGCCGTGCGGGGGATGAAAGGTTCTTTTGTTGGCTATCAATATTGTGGTGTGTTGGTGATTTAAGGTGTGTTAGTTGTGGTGTGTGGTAGGTGGTTCTTCGGTTGGTTATGGCAATGATGTTGATGGTTTTTGGGGCTCTGGTTGTTGTGTTGGTCGTGACTATATTGTGGGTAGTTCTTGTGTTGAATGTGGTTATTGTGGTGTGTTGGTGGTTTCTATGGTGTTGGTTGTTGTGTTGCATGTGGCTGTGGTGTGTGGTGGGTGGTTCTTGTGTTGGCTATGTTGTGTTGGGGCATATTACTTAGTGTTGGGCTGGTGGATGTGGGTTAGGCTGATTGATTGTTGACTTATGCATAAATTGTTGGATTTTCATTTACTTATCTTTCATCTTATTATCATAACAATACAATGGCTAAGGCTAAAGAGACTGTTACACCCGCACTGTGGGATGGAAAATCAAAATAATATTTTGTGACATTTGTCTAAAAGAAATAGATCTTAGAGATAGACCCACAACCTTCTTCAACAAAGTAGGTTGGCAAAATATTACCAAAAAAATCAAGGAAAATACAGGCAAATAGTACGACATGATGCAACTAAAGAACAAGTGAGATCACCTTCTATTATGAATAATGAATTGTCTTTTTAATCATTCAGGAAAAATGAGCTCCAGGATTTCAGGAACCTCCTGACGAGTGCTCTACCACTGCGGACTACAGCCTTCCCTACTGATATCACGCTGAGCACATCGCTACGGGAGAAAGTTCTATGGGTGCCTGCGGTGGGCAGACAATTTGGAGAAGTGTGATTTCTTCCGGTTGACAGACAATCTAGTAGATTCCACTGTAGATAGTGATCGGGGTTGGATGACATCCCTGGAGGACGACGTAGTTTGGGACATACGCTGGCTAGATTTTAAAATTAATATTATCCATTTTTAAAATGTAAGTTTCGTACTTTTTTTTATTTTTTTTATTACACTTGATACTCATTGTTATGTGAACTGTGTTTTATTTTTACTGTTATGAAGTAGTTTTTTGCTTTTCAAGTATCAAATATATTGTTATGATAGTTTTGTTGCAAACAACATTACTACACAGTGACAGAATGATCATTTATCGAAAAACAACTGTCACACATCTATTTTTAAACTGTACAAAACAAACAGTCAGTAATCTTTCCCGCAACAGCTTCCTGGGGTAGCTACTGCAAACTAGCTTATTGGATAAGCTACAACAACCCCAAACAGACACTAATTTTTTTAAAAATACTACTCATCAATACATATATGTATAATTGATGAATAGTATTTCGAATCAAAATGAGTCGAACATGAACAAACAAATCTTTGTTCGTATTCGACTCATCAAGCAAATAAAAATATTTGTATTCCACTTGTTAATTAATGAATTGAATATGCGCCGAATAAGAGTTCTTCCCGACAATGTGTTTGTAATTCCCCGTGAAGGTCGTTTTTATAGATTTTTTTTTTTTTTTTTTTTTTTTTTTTTTTTTGGGCGATTCCTTCCTCCGGAAGTAGAAATGGAAACCGCTGACAATTAGGAGCAAGTTTTGTCCTTAAGCCCTCCTAACCAAAACCATGGCGTGCTCCCTCTTCCTTTTCTACCCTATTCCTCTTCTTGTTTCCAGCGAGGTGCCGGCGATTCGGGTTGGCGAGGAAGCGGCGCGGTTACGAATCGGATATTGTTAAGGTAACTTCATACCTCTATTCGAAATCGAAACCTCTTTCCTCTTTCTTTTGTTGCCGCCGCTATGGATTTAGACCCCGAAGGTATCTTCCGCGACGACTCCGACTCTGACTCAGACTTACTCCATCAGAGGGAGTCCACGAAAGAATTCTCTGTCTACCTCGTTGACGCGTCTCCCAAGATGTTTCGTGCGGTCGGAACAACTGAAGAAGATGAAAAGGAGGAAACTTTTTTTCATGCTGCCGTCCAATGCATCTCTGAATCTCTCAAGGCTCAAATCATCGGCAGATCGTCCGATGAAATTTCGATCTGTTTCTTCAACACTAGGGAGAAGAAAAACATTCAGGATCTACATGGCGTTTTTGTGTTCAACGTTGCGGAAAGAGAGCTTCTTGATAGACCCACAGCAAGATTAATCAAAGAATTCAGCAGCATTGAAGATAGTTTTATGCATCATATAGGCAGTCGATATTGGATTGAGCCTGCATCAAGGGAGAATCCCTTGTACAACGCTCTTTGGGTTGCACAGGCGTTGCTGAGGAAAGGTTCTTTAAAAAATGTGAGCATGAGAATACTCATTTTCACAAACGAAGACAATCCTTTTGGAAACATTTATGGATCAGTGAAGGCAGACATGATCAGAACTACACTACAGCGTGCAAAAGATGCTCAGGAACTTGGAATCTCCATGGAGCTTCTTCCATTAGGCGGCAAAGAATTTGATGTCTCAATCTTATATGCCAATTTGCTTGGTCTGGAAAGCGAAGAGATGCCTCTCTTTCTGAGCTCTGCCGATGAAAAATTAGAAGATATGGCGAATCAGCTGCGAAAAAGGATATTTTCGAAGAGGAAGGTTAAAACAATTATGTTTAAGATAGCCAGTGGTGTTAGTGTACAAGTGAATGCGTACGCATTGATAAGACCTTCCACGCCTGGGCCTATTATGTGGTTGGATTCTGTCACTAGTCGCCCTTTGAAGACTGAGAGAACGTTCATTTGTGCTGACACAGGCGCTTTGGTTCAGCAGCCACGCCGGGGGTTTCCGGTGGT
>NW_018164443.1:678265-694167 GCF_001263595.1 Phalaenopsis equestris
GTTCAGCAGCCACGCATGCGTTTTCAGAAGTTCAATGGTGAAATTGTGAAGTTTACTGTGGAAGAGTTGGCGGAAATAAAGAAAGTTTCCGATGGCCATCTTCATCTTCTAGGTTTCAAGCCATTAGGTTGCCTAAAGGGATATCATAATATGAGGCCATCTACATTTATATATCCTACTGATGAGGAGATAGTTGGAAGCACTCTTGCTTTCGTTGCTTTGCATAGATCGATGTTGCGTCTTCAGCGGTTCGGCGTTGCATTTTATGGGAGTTCATCTCACCCGCAGCTGGTTGCTCTTGTGGCGCAGGATGAGATAATCAGCTCTTCCGGCCAGCTTGAGCCGCCTGGAATGCATATGATTTATCTCCCATATTCTGATGATATTAGATACCCAGAAGAGCTCCTGATTCATGCTGGAGGCGCACCTCGGGCGACAGATGATCAAATCAAGAAAGCTTCTGCTTTGTTAAAGAGAATAGATTTGAAGGACTTTTCAGTCTGTCAATTTTCAAATCCCGCCCTGCAGAGACACTATGGAGTGTTGCAGGCTTTAGCGATGGGCGAAGATGAGGTTCCCAATGTTAAGGATGAAACTTTGCCTGATGAAGAAGGCATGAGGAGGCCAGGAGTATTGCGTGTGATTGAGGAGTTTAAAGTTGCTGTCTATGGAGAAAACCATGATCAGGAAGAAGCTGCTAAGAATGATTCAATCACTGAGGCATCCAAGAAGCGAAAAGCAATTTATGAAGTTGCTTTAAAGGAGTCTGCAAGTTATGATTGGGCTGATCTTGCTGAAAATGGAAAGCTCAAGGATCTGACTGTGATAGAACTGAAGAGCTACCTTACGGTGCACAACCTACCAGTCGCTGGGAAGAAGGAAGTTTTGATAAGCAGGATATTAACCCATTTAGGGTTGTAAGTTTGCCTGGCAAATCATTCATGACTGCTTCTTATTGGAGGTGAAAGTTATGACTTCCTGGATCCTTGTAACAGTTTTTTGTTTTTGTCTTTTTCTCCTTAAAACTTTCCAGTTGAAGTTCCAGTGTGATTGATTGCTTTGATCCTTCTACCCTAAAACTTGAAATATGGTCTATGGGGTATTTTGAATGTGCTTCAATTTTGTAAATTTCCAGGCATGAAATGCATGAGCAGTTTTTGTCACACTGATATATTATTTTTGTCACAATGATATATTGTTCTCTGTCTCTGCTGTAATTTAACCACTATATTTTGCTTTGCTTTTTAAAGCCAGTGTTTGATACACTTTTCTTCTATAATTATGTAGGAAATGATGCTCATGGTAGGTGAAAATTATCTCTTTATAAATTTTGCAAATATTCTATGTAAATGTTCTTTACTAGTAATTAATTTAGCAATTATTGGTAGCTATTTTCAGTGTTTTTATGCGTTTCATTCGATGAGTACTAATTGATGAATTCTGTGAAGCTACAAAGACCATTATTTTTTATAAACTAAGATTTTGTTATCAAATGAAAACAGTCAGATTAGAAAGTTGATTATATTACTATGATATATTCTCATAAATTAAAGATGTTCTTCTTGTTATTATTTTTCTTTGTATTTATCCATACAAAGGCACCTACATTAAGTAAATAGGATATAACAAAGATTTTTCTCTCTAGGATGGCATTAGAGAAGGGTATTCTAAAGCTTGTTCCTCCCCCCTCCCCCCTCCCCCTGCAATTCCTGAAACCTTAAAACCTTAAAACTTCTTTTCAATTCTCCCATTAGAACGACGGTTGGTCATGGTGATGATTGTGGCTATTTTCATCAACTATTTTTCAATTTGTTATTATTTTTAGAAGACCAATCACTCATAAGGTTGCAAATAATAGTAAGGTTTAATAAAATAATATCTATAGGTAGTTTACATAAAATTATAACATATAAATTTTTCCACAATCGTGGAGAGATCCATATTACAATTTATAACTTATTGAACCAATGTACATCGGAATTGCTCAAACGTGTAGATGTTGAGCTCATGATTTTAAATGATCTTTTTGTGCTTCAACTAGTTTAACTAGCCATTAGGGTGATTTGAGCTAGCCATTGGGGCTATGATACAAGTCTTTGGATTTGTTTTAAATACACTTCGCAAGCTTAGAATATGAATTTTGCAAACACCAAAGCTATGCTAATACAAACAACAAGATATAATAGTGCTCTAAGAGATGTTTAAGTAATAAAGCTGAGGAGGCTTCAAAATTTCTACGCGAGGGGCATTCTTTGATTTCCAAACCAGCAGATAATTACAATCTTGTTTTTGGAGAAGATTGTGAAGACCTCCAGAAATCTCTTGAACAAGCTAGAAAACTTGCTTTGAAGAAACAGGATGAACTAGTTCCTTTTTCTGGTCCTCAAGCAGTAGCTCTTTTAGCTACAGCTCATAAAGATCATGATGATGCTCAGGATTCTGCAGCAGGAGACGCTCAGGAAAACAAAGTTGTGATCACAGGGATGGAGGAATTTGTGTTGGGTTTACAAATTAATGAAGGTATCAAAGCTTCTCGTTTTCTTTGTTAGTTGTTTCTCCTCTGAGAAAACCGGGCCCTTTGTTTAATAATTACTGTTTGCGCTATTAGAGCAATAATTTCAATGTTTTTCTATCACAGAAACAAATAATCCTGATTCCGAAGATGTTTTTAAAGATGACGAAGATGTTCCACGTCAATTGATCAAGATACAAAAGGTGAGATTGGTAGCTGGACAGAAGCAAGAGAAATAGAAATGGATGAACTGTCCATTTCTGAAGAGAAATGAAATTACCCCAGATGAAAAGGATTAGCAGGTGCACTTAAGTTGCTCAAGTATCATGGGACGTTGAAGGAAAGCATTGGTTATGGTGGTAGAAATATGGATAAAAAGAAAAGTAAATTGGTTGGCATCCATGCTAATGACGGTTCAAATGAAAGTCGCATTGAAAGAACTGATGAGTTTGGTCGAATAGTAAGTTTACTTTTCTCTATGTCGTAGTTTTTTTTTTTTTCAAGTCTTTTCATTTTGAGCATGATTGCTAGCAGCTTTTCTGAAATTTTCTTTTATTTCTTGATACGGAAAATATTGTTCCGGCTTTATTTCTTTTATTAAATTGTAATGTCATGTCATGGATTGCACAGAAAAAGAGTCAGGTCCCTTCATTACTTTGTTTCAAGATGAGCTCTTGTTGAAGATCTAAAAGATTTTTACAGAATAGGCTCAACACATCATGTATCCTATATCTGGAATGAATGTATAAAAGGTAATTCATAAAGCTAACCCCAAACAATTGAGATAAGGCTGTGAAAATGCTCAACTCAAGCTTGACTTAGGCTTGACCTTTGACACCGTTGTTTTCCATTGCCGAAGTTTTCACATTATTGCCATAATCTTGTAGCTTCATTGATGACTTCTTTCCTTTTTTCCCCCATATCTTGCATCATTCATCTTTGTTATCTTGTTTCTATCATTTTTTTATGCAAACTTAATTTTTAGTACAATTTTTTCTTTTCTTGATATTATGCTTGTTTGGAACTGAGGTCGACAACCGAGTCCAACTTGAGAGTTGCAAATATACATCTAACATAATGATTGAATGGGAAGAACAATCTCAAGCGATCTGTTACAATTGGCTCACTTTTTTTAAAAAAAAAGGGAAAAGGAAAATGAACTAATTACTTGCCAATGGATCTAAAGAAGGTGATCGCCTATTAATATATAGGATGAACATGATTATGGTGATGTATTGGCTATGGAACTGTATGGTTTTTGATATAACTAATAGAACTCCTTTAATCAAGAAAGGAAATATGGAGTATGGTGAATCAAATACATTTTAAAGTTTGTAATGCTGCATAAACCTATGAAGATCAAGATATCATCCATGAATCAAGAAGGATGATTCTTAACGGAATATACCAATCAAATAAGGCTTGTAGTAGAAGATGGATCATTATTAAATGTAGTAGAAGATGGATCATTATTAAATGCATCCAAATGGAATACAACAAAGTTGTAGCTCTTCTATTTTTTTTTTTTTTATTTGTTGAAGACTGAATTTATACTTTTCTTACTGGTTTATATATTGAGTTTGATGCTATAAGGATATAGATTTTTTAGGAAAGTTGGATTTAATATCACTAAATGGGGGCATTGTCATTATTTGAGCTGAAGAGAGGCTGTCGACATTAAGAACTGTGACTCAAAATTCTCTTCTATCGAGAACCACGACTAGTAACCTTAGCAAAAACTATTAGTTGGGATTCTCTATGGAGCTCATTTTGCAAATGCGCTTAACATCTAAAGGAAATATTTTGAAATTTCGTGGCAAATCATAAAAGAAAAATTAAATGGAAAAAAGGAGATCATATAAAAAAGTAGGGACGTGCATTCAAATAATAAATGGGAGAAGGTAACACTAAAGAATCTTCTGTTGAATTTCCGAAAGAAGTAGAAAAGTTGAAAATTTTGTTGATATTACTAGGAAGGGTGCCATTGGATGGTGCTTGTTCCTAGTACTTTTTGATATTACCTCCTCTTTTAAAGCTCCAATAGTCTTAGAAATACCCATTTTTAATTCTTGCATCATTAATTCACGTGCTACAAGGCATATGACTAAATCATTAGACAAATTTATTTCATAATTATTTTATCTAAGTCTAATAATTAGAAATTAACCATTGTTGGTGAATGCTTGATGACTATGACCGATTGAGGAGACATTCTTATAAACATATCACTCAGTTTCAAAAATGCACTCAATGTAAGTTATTCATCAACTTGTTATCAGCCAAGGATCAAGGAGGCTTTGGACAACTAACTTTTCATATATTTTTTATTTTAATAACTTTTAATTCTTTTCTTTAAAAAAAAGCTCAACACTTGTCTTGGTCATCCTTCATTTATTTTTTTCAAAATTATGTTTCTTTGTTTTATTATAAAACAATTTTTAAGAATTTTATTATAATTTTTGTCAATATTTTTAAAAGTGCGCTTCATGTGCAAAGCGAAGCAAAGTGTGTAAAATCCGCTTCGCTTCACTTAAGCGTGCTTCAAAACACTGAAGCCAATTTGCTCGCTCATGGTTTAGCTAGAGTAAATAAAGGCTTTAGTTTGGTGTTCGAAGGAGCGCAAGGAGTAGACAATCATGTTTGAGAGTTTGAGGAGCACAAGGGCGCCGAGCTTCGTCTTCAACTTTGGCCTAGATATCGAAGCGCGCTTCAAACGATGTGTTTTTCCTTCGACTTTGTCCTAGACTTCAATTTAGCTCTCAATTCCTATGTATTTACATATGTAATACCTAAACTTCATTTTTTACATATTATATTTAGGTGTTAGATATGTAAATACATAGGATTTGGGTAGTATTATGTAAATACCCCTTTATTAGGTAATGAGGGTGAATAACAAAAGATTAGGTTTTCGAGCAAATTTTGATTAATACCAAAACATTTTACTTCTAATTTTAATTTTTAAAAGAAATAAATATTTCTCTCAATATTTGCTTTCAAGGTAGGAATTGTATTGCATTCTTTTTTATTTTTTTATAAATATTTAAGTTATACTTTATGTTTTGTAATTGTTCATGAATGTATTTATGTAATAATAGTTTTACATAAAATATTAGCACTTTGGTTATAAAAGTGTCTCTTCATTTTGCGCTTTGCACTTTGAAGCAAAATGAAGGCTTTGCGCATTGCGTTTTGTGCTTTGATAAAACTGATTTTTTGGTAATGGGCAAAATACAAATGTACCTGTTTTTTAAGATGTGACACAAGAGCTCTATTAGAAGATATCAGAAGATTTATTAGAAGATATTGAACGATTTTTTTATTTATTTTGTTGCCTTTCCTGTTATTTCTTTTTATATGAGTTTTCTTGTTTATGCCTTTCATTTTTATTTTTTGGGTGTTATTATGGAAGATTTGGGTATTATATCTTTCATTTCCTGTACCCTTGTATCATGTATTAATACCCTTTTTGCTGCTTAATAACATTATTATGTTTTATTCTCAAATCTAACATGGTATCAGAGTCATGGTTCTAACCCTAGCCTCCGCAGGGACTCTTTCTAGCTGCCAACCACTTGCAGGCTTTTTCCTACAAGGATTTTGCTGCTTGCCACCTGCAGGCGGCCTCCAGCCAGCTCCCCCTCTATCAGATCTCCCTCCAGCCAACCAGATCTCCCTCCAGCCGGCCGGATCTATCTCCAGCCGTCTAGATTTCTCTTCAGGCAACTTGATCTTCCTCGAGAAGAACCTTCCAGCTGTCGGACCTTCCTCCAACCGGCTCAGTCTCCCCTTGGGGTTGCCATAACTTCTCCTTGAGGCCATATTTATTCCATACAGGACCCGCCGTAGCTGATTCTTCCTTCTATAGCCGGAAACTTCCTATGTCCTGGCAACCCAACATCACCTTTGGATCATTCGGAATTATGACGTACTCCTCAACCACTAAGTTTCCTTCCGACGATGTACTGGAGTCCACCGGAGGATCAACACCAACCTCAATCCCTTCGCAGACCGGAGGCCCGGAAAACCACATGAACTTCTTGATCGCTACCCATAAACTCAACAACTCTAATTTTCTCCAGTGGTCTCAAGTTATCATTGTTCATCAAAGGACGTGGAAAGTTCGGCTATCTCACAGGGATGATTCATGAACCTTTGGAAACTGATCTGGCGTATGGAGCATGGGAATTTGAGAGTTTCATGATCATGCCTTGGCTGATCAATTCCACGGAGACTACGATTGGTCGTTTGTATCTGTTTCTTCCGTCTGCAAGTGCACTATAGACGACAGTCCGGTATACCTACTCGGACGTAGGAAATTCAGACAAACTTTATGAGGTTTCCAAAAAGATCCATTAGGGAAAATAGGGATCAAGGATCGTGACCCAGGACTACAATGACTTAGTGGCCTAATGGATGAAATGCGATCTCTACTACAACTACACATGAGATTCTCCAGCTGATCTTTCTCTCTTCCAAAAAATTGTGGAAAAGGACCGTGTGTTACAATTCCTGACGGGTCTAAACAAGGTTCTCGACGAAGTCCAGAGTTGTATCATTGGTCGGGATCCCTTTCCTTCAACTCGTGCTACAGTCACCAAGGTGTGTCGTGAAGAAATTCAGAGACTTGATCCCTTTCCTTCAACTCGTGCTACATTCACCAAGGTGTGTCGTGAAGAAATTCAGAGACTTGTCATGCTTGACACTGCCACTTCTTCAGCCGAACCGTTCTCCTTTGTCTCTAATAGTGCTCGACCCTCATCCACGTCATCACCGACGAATCACTCCACTTGTGATTACTGTTACAAACTCAATCATACCTGGGACAAATTTTGGAAGCTCCATGGAAAATCAACGAATAAACCTTCAACCAAATCCTCCGCAGCTAAGGGTCTCGGTACGACCTCATAAGCCATGACAGTACAATCGACTCCCACTCAGAACATCTCTTAATTACCTGAAACCATTAAGAGTCAAATGGAGCAATTGATCAAACTACTTCGATCTAGTCAATTCTCTTCCGTTGACTTCCCGTGTTCGTCAAAGTAACATTTCGATGACACTAACCGTTTTTGCTTATAGTTTGTGGATTATTGATTCAGGTGTCACAGACCAGATGACTAAATGTTTATAAGTTTTTTCGACATATTCTTTGTGCTTTGGGAGAGATACGTTAAAATTGTTGACGACTCCTTTGGTTTCATTGCAGTTAAAGGGTCTGTTATTCTAATATCAAAGCTGACTTTAGAATATGTGTTTCATTTGTTTTCATTAAAATATAATCTCTTGTCAATCAGAAAGGTGACATATAACCTTAATTGTGTTGCTCATTTTTCTGTTTATATATTTGCATTTTAGGATTATCGTTCGGGGAGGATGATTGTAATTGCTAAGCGGCTAGCCAGACTCTATTTTTTTCAAGGGAAAAACAAGGTTGACGAGGTCACTCTATCCAATAATTTTAGTCTTTTCCACTCCACTTAATGTTCTTTTATGCTTTTGCACTGTCATTTTGGTCTACCCAATTTTCAATATTTAAATTAGTTGTATTTTTTTATGTTTACTAATAAAAATCTATCTAGTTTCAAATGTGAGATTTGTCAGTACGCTAAACATCATCGAGTTCCACATCAACCACACTCTTACACTTCCTCTGCATCTTTTTCACTAATTCACGCTGTTAAAATTGTCACCTGAGAAGCAGAAGAAAAATTCTTGTCTATATGAGAGTGAGAAGACACATAGATGGCGTAAATTCACACTACAAAATCTTTGACATGTGCACTACGCAATAGAATTTTGTGGGGCTATTGGCATAATGAAATTTAAAAATGTATGTATATTTATATTATTAAAATTAGATAAATTATTTTGATAAGTTAAAAATTAAATATAAAATGTTTCAAAAATTGTGCGAGTATTCTAAAATCATGCTTATCAACGACGAACATGTGAACTGTTTGGCGCACACTCTTACAAATACATATTGATAAACATGCATTTCCTCTAGAAGTGCATATGCAACTAGAAAACAAAATTTTTTGTATGCTCAAATAAGCATGGCTCTATTCAAAGAAAAATTAAAATTGTGGCTACTTCAAACTGTTACTTGTATCGTTCAAGAAAGTTATAACCTTAAATTTTCACTTTGAGGAGCATGCAATTACTTCATCTAACATGTCAAACTTTTTGTAAAATACATGTTTTTCTAAACTAAAATACTCAAATGTATTTTGACAAGTGTGAAGTTATTCCGATCAACATGAGGATAATTTTAGAAGTCGTTTTCCTCAAGAAGATCTAAATTCAAAACATTCTCTTTAAATAATTGTGTAATTATTTTGAAGAATTCATAAAGGCTTACATATTCAAAACTCATTAATATGTACATGTTCTCCAATAAATATGTTGAGCATTTGGATTTAAAGAATGCAGTTAGGACTAAAAATAATATAAATTTAAGTTTTCTTGACTTAAGCATCAGTTGTTAGAATCCATCGGTGTTCGGACCATTCATTTGAAGAAATTAAAACTTTTATTATTGGGTGATCATAATCCTTTTCAAAGACAAATTCTTGATCAATAGAGGAACAATATTAATATTTTTGTTCAAAAAGATATCAAAGCAGATCTTTTGATAATATGGATTCTTATTTATCAATAAACATACAATTGCTCTAAATGTCTGCAATTATTTTAAACATTGTGTTTATTTCAAACTTAGACTTGTCAATATATTAAGTGCATGCCCCTGAGCAAACCATCTTGCTTATAAGGCGAGATGCAAGTCCCACCCTTTGAAGTTCGATCATTTGTTCCCCATGAGTAAAGTTAACATGACTTTGTTTCGTTGATAGATTGTCGTGACATCAATTAAAAAATAAGATTTTCTTTTTTTTTTTTAACTTTCCACATGATCAATCAACTTGACAATTGAAATGATAAAGTTGTAACTTGTAATCATGCTTGAATCTCACAAAAGATTTTCTCTTACGTTTATGGAAGATCTTCAACGCCTTTTGGTGAATTTTCATTGTTTAAATAAAAATGTGAAATCCAACTCCATATGATATACATATGTAAGTTCTATCAATACAATCCAATCATTTGCATACATGGTAGATTCAACAAGATTTATAATGCAGTGGATCCCCAGATAAATTTAAATAATATGTTGTTTATGATAAATAATAAATATAACCCAATCTTTTGTAAGCAAGTAACCAAAGTTAAGAAGGTTGAACCTAAAAAATTTAATTATACAAAATGCTCTTGTGTGGTTTCTGCACATCATAATCAAAGTGGATCCTTTTCAAAATCAGATTTCTAAATTGCAAATGCAAATGAAGTTAGCAATATATCTCAATGATGATCGTGTTAAAGGAAATCTCGATCTGATGAGATCATATTTTTTAAATTCTCTAAATCCTTATACACCTAATTGTGCACCCAAACTAAAAAAATCACAAAAATATTATAAAATTTAAAATATTCAAGTGAAATTGTTATCATTAGCTAAGCATTAATATTCACCTTCTTAATGGTTAATTGTGGGTGATAAATTTAAGTGTAATCCAAACTCAAAGAGTAATATGATATCAAGTGTATCCCCATGATCACTCTAAAAATTCTCACATTGTAAGGACCTACATGTTCTCTTACCATATGATTTCGTCGGCAAACGGCATTGCTAAAAATAATGTTATAACTTGTGTCTTTTTGATAGTGTGTCTTGCCATCAAATGACATTATTAAATTATGATAATGGCTAAATCTCATAACTTCCTTAATGACCAAAATCTATACTTGATATGTCATGTAGTCAATTGCTATTTTATTCTACTTAAAGTTATTTCCTTGGACAAACATCCACTCCAAGTCCATAAGGTCCTCTTAAATGGAAAAACTTACTGATGTTGATAAAGATCATTTGATTAGGTTAGATTGACTATCTCTTCTAAGTAGGCCATGTCTATGTTAGCATGAAATGGCATATTCAAACACCCACTCTATGTTTATTAGATCTTCCTAGATGACATAACTCATCGTTATTGATAAGAATCTTTTGATTAGATCGGGTCGATTATCTCTTCCATGTCAGCCGTGAATGACATGATCATTAAATTTTGATTGAGTTTGTTATCACTCCCTCCACTATTTGCTCTAAGTTGACGATATGAAATATCCATTATTTTAAAACCACAATATTGCTAATATAAATCAAGCATTTAGCACTTAATGATCGGTTTTAATAGAAATTTTTCTCTTGCAATAGGGAGTTGTAATTAAACATAGGGATTTGGGCTTGCCGGGAAAGTGGAAGCAAGGCATAGTGTTTTCATAAAATAAGGGCTAAATTTTTCAGTAATGTTTTTATCTAAATGTTATCTTCCTTTTTAAAATTTGGTATAAGTTTTCTCAGAAGAGCTACATGTAAATTTTTGGATCCCACATTAGATCCAAAAATGCCAAAGATTATTTTAACCACTATTTTCTCATACTTCCAAGAGAAATAAATTGCATGCGTCAGCAAGTGTATATACACCCAAAAGAAAGGAGTAGCCACATACTTGATGTCGCTATGAGCTCTCATTTTTGAAAAGAAAGTTTAAAAATATTGGAGAGAAGCTGCTTTCCATTTGCTCATCTCATAAATGTGCTATCTACCAGAAATCTTCAAAATCTCTATGCAAGTTCTAACCATGTTTTTTATTCACTTTAGTACCTTAAAGCTTGCTTTTGAAATATTTGATAGTATTTGCTTTTGTTCATGCACATTTCCAAAATAGAAAAAGGTTCTAGCCTGTGCCAACCAATTGCACCTAGCAGGCTCTGCTTAGCAGTAACCCTTCCTCTGTTGTCTTCATTAACTATGCTTATCAATTTAAGGCCGTCTTCTCTTATGAACCTGTTGTCATTATTTTATGGTTTACCTACTGTACCTATTTAATTGTTCTATTGTTATTTTATCCCTGATTGTCTGCCCCTAACCACATACATCTCCTGTGATAAAAGTTCATAGGATTGTATAAATTTAGCACATATGGTGAAAAAAAAAAAGTGAAAAAAAAACGATTCATTTACAAGCAACTTTATAGCATTTTTATGTGCATAAGAAGATTTTTGTCACATACAAGCAACTCTAGCAGTTCCCTGTAGCATGAGTATGCTATCTACTACAGGCATTTTGAAGCACAAGACGCAGCTTTATTGAAACGTCCATGTAACTTTTGTTCCTGAAGGCGATTGGCAATAATCTGGCGAAGGTTCTTTCATATTCTCTAGAGTTCTCAACTCATTGGAAGCTGCAGAACTATTATCAGCCAACTAATTTATTTTTTATATTTTATTTCTTTAATGATATGTTTATGTTCTTTTCTCCAGAGTGTGCCTATTATAACTGTATAGCTTGTGAATTGTGACTGATTTGCTACTTGAGTATTATTCTAGTAACAAGCTTTGATAGCAGTGCAATATCTACGACAGCATGATTGTCTTTAGATTTTTGAGTTGGGAAGTTGCGCCTAAGCGCATCTCATCCCGATAATCTACAGATCGGTAGAGTAGAGAATACTCGATCGGAAGCTTTAGACTCGTGATGTTTGATAAGTTTTTTTTTAAGAGGGTCATTCTAGTGTAGGATTCTTGCTAGTGATTTTAGTAGCTTTCATGCCTTAATTTGTGATGTCTTGCTGTTCTGGTATTCTATAGTTAATAACCAATTTTTAAACAAAGTGATAAATTTCGATAACTTAAAATGTATCTCAATTTTCCCATTCATATTTAAGTCGGAGTTAATTTTATAAAATAATACATGTTAAATCAATCAATTTGATACAAAGCACTACATATTAATTATGAATAGATTGAGAGATATAAAATTTAAAAGTTATAAATTTTATTAAATTAATTAAAGTTAATTAATTCTTAATCTTATGTTAATCACACAGTTTGTAGTCAATCAGCATTCCTTCGCCTTTTATTCCTTTGTTCTTCGAATAGGGCCAGGGCCAGACGCGAGCTTCGAAAAATTCTTCCACTCCTTATTTTCCTCTCCTGAACTCCCCTCTCCTTGTTCGGTTTGCGCACGACAGTAGCAGAAGGGGTTGTGACCCTTGTGTTAAAGTAGAGCCCGGTCCCCTAATTAATTTGACATTTTGATGTTGAAAAGTTGCAAGTCCCTTTAACCGGTCCCGCCTGTTGTTTTTGCTCAATTGTTCCCGCCTCTTTATGTTTCAGACGGTTTTTGGTTGAGGCGTGAGACGCGAACCAGAGAAAGGAATCCCGATACACAACAAGCATCTCATAGCAAACCAAGAGAGAGTTTCTATCGCACTCCTGAAGCCTGCTATGAGTTGCTTGTTGTGTATCGAGATTCCTTTCTCTGGTTCGCGTCTCTCGCCTCAACCAAAAACCGTCCGAAACATAAAGAGGCGGGAACAATTGAGCAAAAACAACAGGCGGGACCGATTAAAGGAGAAGTGGAACTTGCAGCTTTTCAACATCAAAATGTCAGATTAATTAGTGGTCCAAGCTCCACCCCATTTTAACAAATCTCCCACTTGGAGACCGGTACACAGTCCACTTTAACAAATCTCCCACTTGGAGACCGGTACACAGGCTATAACATCTCATTTCTCAAATTGACAACTTTTTTCCTCCTTAAACTGATATCCTCCACCAAAGGTGTTGCCCTTTTCTTCAAACATGAATCCTCCACCTCTGCACAAGTGGGTGTACCGGGTGAAGGCTGAGCATGATGGCACAAAGCTAGACTTGCTGTAAAAGGTTTTTAGCAAAAACACGGTATTGATTATTCTAAAATTTTCTCTCCTGTGGTGAAGCTTACAATCATCAGAATGTTATGGTCTATAGTGGCTACTGAAGATTTCTTCCTTGAGCAGTTAGATGTGAAGACAGCCTTTCTTCATGGGGATCTTGAAGAAGACATATACATCCATCAACCTGAAGGGTTCGTGGTACAGGGAAAAGAAAAGTCAGTTTGTAAATTGAAGAAGAGCTTGTATGGTCTGAAGCAAGCTCCTAGACAGTGGTACAAGAAATTTGATATTTAATGCACAGTGCGGGTACAGAAGATGTCAGGCAAATCATTGTTGCTATGTCAGGTATTTTAACAATTCCTGTATGTGGATGATATGCTTATTGCAGGGGCTAGTATTGATGGGTTGATGAGATCAATAATTTGAAGGAGCATATGTCAAAGCACTTTGCAATGAAGGATTTGGGAACTAACTTGAACCATAAACAAGACATGTTGAGACTCTCTCAGGCTGAGTATATGAAAAAAGTACTTAGCAGGTGTTGACCGTTTTATTTTTTATTTTGAAAAATATATAGCAAAATATGAAAATAGTTTTGATATGAATATGATTTTTTGAAAGTAACATTTTGATTTAAAAATATGTGAGACCAAACGAGTCTCATATTTTGAATAGTTTAGCTAATTGAGCACGATACCACAAGTAATACACTTATCCCGAAGAATAAACATATCACTTGTAGTAAGCTCAATCACCTAAACTAAAGAATTTGTGACATCCGTTTGGTCTGCGAAATATTTTTATATGAGGCCAATAAGTTCCCCTAACTAATATGAGGATTAGATAGAATTTATTTTACCTGGGTTCCAATTTCCCTATAGAAACAATCCCCTATAGTTAATTACATCTTAAATGACTGGGGTCACTTAAGAAAACTCTCGATTAAGATCAGTAGTTTTAACTTTAAGATTTCAAAGTTTAGGTTTCCACGATTGGACATAGAAAAATTAAATGGAGTGACTCAAAATAGGAACAATTATCTTAAGGAATCCAAAGGAGCAAATAGTGGGGGATATCACGGATCCAGGGAGAACCATGATGACCTTCCACTTATCCTATTGTTTGGTTTTATATCTTTGAAGTGATGTTATTTGATGTTTAATCTTGCAATTTATTTAGAATTCATGACTTATATTCGCACGATATCTGATCGTGCAAATAGCCTAAAAAAATAGGATGATTTACACTGTACCGTACGATAATCTCGGAATCCTAAAGATGTTAGGACTTATAATTGCACAACAGGGTTGTGCAAAAGCCTAAAGACGATCCTATGGGTTGTTGTTTAAACTAAAGAAATTGTTCAGTGATGTGAATGTGTTTTAGTGTTGCTAATCCATCTTGAAGTTGCACTTCTGAATGTCCTCGATTGTTTAAACTAAAGAAATAGTTCAGTGATGTGAATGTGTTTTAGGGTTGCTAATCCATCTTGAAGTTGCACTTCTGATTGTCCTCGTCATGTTGCCCACGTTATTTGCTCCAAACTTTTCGGCGTAGCACTTCCGGGTTTAATGTTAATTCTATATAACCATTAGGTTTTCCTATCAAAGTAACAAAACATACAGTATAAAAGAAAAGAACAGTATAATGTACAGTAAAGAGAAAGAACAGTATAGCATGCTAGGAGAAAAATACAACAAACTAGGAAGACAGTATAACAGACTAGGAAAACAGTATAACATGCATATTATAAAATGTTGTAATGTAAATCACACCTGTAAATTTGGGAAGTCTGCTGCTCCTTTAAGCTAACTATTGTTCACTGTATAAATAAAAGAAATGTTGCTTGGAAACTTCAAGAAAATTGACAAATAAATCCACGATGAAAGGTTCGAGAAAATTGTCGAATAACAATCCAAATAAAACTATCAAAAAAATTTCGAGAAAATCCCGAGAAAAGACCACGAGTGATTTGTCCAAAAATTTCACGAAAAACATACAAAAAAAGTCCGAAAAGAGGGGACCGCAAACACTGGGGTCGGGGCTAAGCTCAAATATATATTTGTACTCGAGGGTCGTCGAAGGCTACTCGATCACCCGGATGTATAAATGCCGACACTCCACTAGAAGGATATCCTACTGAACCAAACTTAGGAGGGTACTCCTTAGCCCAGGATCGGTAATCAATAAGTGGACAACCCAATTGTAACATATTTAAAATTTAAGTTTTAGCATGCACACATATTTCAAGCATACAAAAGAAAAGTCATATTAATTTTTGTAGTGAAAATATTTTTTATAAATACTGTATTTGTTCTTGTCAATTTGTTTTATCAATTTTAAGAGGTATAATTGTCCACAAGTCGATCACGTCATCGGGCCTATGACTACCAACAACCTAAGAAGGTACGGGTCTCCCTCTAGTCTTATGTCGATGAATGATACTTTCATCCTACAATTTATCAAGTCCCAGAATTGAGTCATGGTGTTGTATGATGTATATCATTCTGCTCTACCACCGGCGTGTCTTTGTCATCATTGGGGCTGTCAAAAAAACTCGTTATTCGCAAACAGCTCGTGTTCGGCTCGTTCGTTAATCCTTCGTTTAG
>NW_018164443.1:694191-708305 GCF_001263595.1 Phalaenopsis equestris
GTGGGGGCTTGTCCTTAAAAAAAGGGAGCCGAACACGAACAAGTTTTTAAAGATCGAATTATAAACGAGCCGAATACGAGCAGTTCTTTGTTCGCTCGTGTTCGGCTCGTTTTAGCTCGAAATTAAAAAAAAAATTATATAATTATTTATATAATCATATATTACATATATTATTTATATAATAATATATTATATATATTTATATCTAAGTTTAAATCATAACATCTCATGTGGTAATGTGGTTAATCCCTTATTTTGTATATATTTGGTCCAGGTTCGAATCTCACACTTTACATCTATTTTTTTCAATTTAATTTTAATGAGCCAATTTCTAGCCGAATACGAACACGAATATTTAAATCGAGCCGAACACGAATACACTGTTCACGAGTTGATTTCGAACACGAACCAATTTCGAAGACGAGCTATTTCGAATAAGCCGAACACGAGCCAAGTCTGAGCTCGCTCAAGCTCGACTCGTTTACAACCCTAGTCATCATCACCCTACGCCCCAAAATAAAACTGATCTAATTACGACCTTGCTTGATGGTTTCACATATAGCAAAATGCTATACATTGGCACTTATGTATCAGATATAAACACAGAAAACTGAACCAAGAAGCAAGGAAAAAAAAGAACAAAAATGGGGATGAGAGAGAAGAGGAATTGATTCACTCAAAAGATTGAAAGACAAGAAGGGTGAAACAATCCTCATAAGAGAGCCCAATATCCTTGAATCAATCCTAGAAGGATATCATTTTCTCACATTTCATAAATGGATCAATATCATGTCTAAATGACAATTTTATGAATTTCCAAACCCTTCATGAATTCAATTTCTATCAAATTCATGATTTCGTGAAATAAAATTGTAAAGCCTTGTATATGACACAAAATAAGAAAGACTAATTAATAGAGAGGGCAACTTTCTAGCCTTCCAGAAAATCATGTCAATATCAAAATCATTTAAATCCAACCTTCATTAAAAGCTTTTTTATTTCACATGAACATGAAATTATCCATATAGAATGATATAAATATTCATAACCAGAGGCCATTTATTCCACGAAGAGATCAACAGGTGAGGCTCTTGGGTAAAGCAAAAAGAGGGTAGGGGCTCATGGGTAAGGTCAAAAAGAGAGTAGAGGGTCACGGGTAGGGCCATAAAACGCACAACCAAGCTCCAACTAGCTCACGGGTAGGAGCCAGAACAAGCCAAATCAAACCCCATATAAGAAGCTCACGGTCATGGATGGCAAGGAGGAACCCAACACCACACAAACCCATGAGTAGGGGCAAAGAAGAAGGCCCCAAAGGCAACATAGACCTACGGGTAAGGGCCAAGAAGAAAGTTCGGCAGCATAAAGGAACCATCATAAGTACTACCATTGCATTGTATTTGACATACATAAGAGAGTGAATGGACAAGCTATTATACATCACTATGGCCGAACCCACCTTCATGACAATGCTCAAACTAAACATTCCCGCATAGAGATAGATATTGAAATTCATGAATTTTAGGATGACAAACTTGATTAGAAATAACATTACAAAGAGGAGCGCTATTTATATATCTTCCACACAAATTGAACCCAATTAAGAGGGGCAACCCAGACAATTACTTAGGCACAATGAACTCAGCAAAAGAAATGGAACAGGGAACTGCAAAAGCACACCCAAGCCCGAGTAGTAAGGATAAGGTATCAGTCCAGCATAGGTATACTCGAATCCAACAAAACAACGAGACCAAAAATCCAAAATAAATACATTTTATTCCAGCAAAAAGGACAAGACCAAAATCCAGAACAGGTGCATTTGGTCTCAGGCAAGGAGCCACAGAAACAAAATCAAGCCCCAGCAAACCGAACTCCATCAGGGAATAGCAAGAACATAACCAAGTCCCATCAAGGAACAAGAAAACTTTTCCAGGCTATAATTAAAGCTGTGCTCCAACAGAGAATAACAAAGCAAAACTGAACATCAACAGAGAACAAACACCCAAAACCAAGTCCCAGCAAGGGCCATAATCGAAACAGAACTCCCGCTCGAGCCCCAGAAAGATGCTATAATTAAAGCTGAGCTCCAACAGAGAATAACATAGCAAAACTGAACATCAACAGAGAACAGACACCCAAAATCAAGTCCCAGCAAGGGCCATAATCAAAACAGAACTCCCGCAGGGATCAACAAAACAAAACTGAGCTTCAGCAGAGAGCAACATTATACATTAGCACTTATGTATCAGACATAAACACAGAAAACTGAACGAAGAAGCAAGGAAAAAAAGAACAAAAATGGGGATGAGAGAGAGGAGGAATTGATTCACTCAAAAGATTGAAAGACAAGAAGGGTGAAACAATCCTCGAAAGAGAGCCCAATATCCTTGAATCAATCCTAGAAGGATATCATTTTCTCACATTTCATAAATGGATCAATATCATGTCTAAATGACAATTTTATGAATTTCCAAACCCTTCATGAATTCAATTTCTATCAAATTCATGATTTCGTGAAATAAAATTGTAAAGCCTTGTATATGACACAAAATAAGAAAGACTAATTAATAGAGAGGGCAACTTTCTAGCCTTCCAGAAAATCATGTCAATATCAAAATCATTTAAATCCAACCTTCATTAAAAGCTTTTTTATTTCACATGAACATGAAATTATCCATATAGAATGATATAAATATTCATAACCAGAGGCCATTTATTCCACGAAGAGATCAACAGGTGAGGCTCTTGGGTAAAGCAAAAAGAGGGTAGGGGCTCATGGGTAAGGTCAAAAAGAGAGTAGAGGGTCACGGGTAGGGCCATAAAACGCACAACCAAGCTCCAACTAGCTCACGGGTAGGAGCCATAACAAGCCAAATCAAACCCCATATAAGAAGCTCACGGTCATGGATGGCAAGGAGGAACCCAACACCACACAAACCCATGAGTAGGGGCAAAGAAGAAGGCCCCAAAGGCAACATAGACCTACGGGTAAGGGCCAAGAAGAAAGTCCGGCAGCATAAAGAAACCATCATAAGTACTACCATTGCATTTGACTTACATAAGAGAGTGAATGGACAAGCTATTATACACCACTATGGCCGAACCCACCTTCATGACAATGCTCAAACTAAACATTCCCGCATAGAGATAGATATTGAAATTCATGAATTTTAGGATGACAAACTTGATTAGAAATAACATTACAAAGAGGAGCGCTATTTATATATCTTCCACACAAATTGAACCCAATTAAGAGGGGCAACCCAGACAATTACTTAGGCACAATGAACTCAGCAAAAGAAATGGAACAGGGAACTGCAAAAGCACACCCAAGCCCGAGTAGTAAGGATAAGGTATCAGTCCAGCATAGGTATACTCGAATCCAACAAAACAACGAGACCAAAAATCCAAAATAAATACATTTTATTCCAGCAAAAAGGACAAGACCAAAATCCAGAACAGGTGCATTTGGTCTCAGGCAAGGAGCCACAGAAACAAAATCAAGCCCCAGCAAACCGAACTCCATCAGGGAATAGCAAGAACATAACCAAGTCCCATCAAGGAACAAGAAAACTTTTCCAACATTTAAACGTATTTTAAAAGAGCTAAAACTGAACCCATTAAGGAACAGGAAAACAAAGTCGAGCCCCAGAAAGATGCTATAATTAAAGCTGAGCTCCAACAGAGAATAACATAGCAAAACTGAACATCAACAGAGAACAAACACCCAAAACCAAGTCCCAGCAAGGGCCATAATCGAAACAGAACTCCCGCAGGGAGCAACAAAACAAAACTGAGCTTCAGCAGAGAGCAACAAAACAAAATTGAACCTTAGCAGAGAGCTGGAACCCAAAACCGAGCCCCAGCAAATGGGGAGTACAAAATATGTTCAGCCTAAGATTTCTCTCAAAAGAGCCGAAGCCAAATTTCTACTTAATAGAAACACATTTCCGGCATAAACTCTAATCCAAAGGAGCTAAAACTGCTCCTAAGTTTTATGGAAAATTGAAGATGCCTCCAGCATGCATTCAAATGAGCAGGTATCATTTTAGAACATATAACCATAGCTTCTCAAATGATTCAGGCAGCAAATAAACATGCACAACACTTCTTTTCCTCAAAGATCCATTTTTTTTGGATAATGAACTGATTTAGTAAAGAGAAAAGAAAAGTCAAATCTTTTAGCAGATAGGAAGAATAGAAGTATAGGAAAAGACTTGCATATGAAATGATTCAAAACATGCTTCCCTAAGCTACTAATTCAACTAGCATAAAAAAAAACTCCCAAATCAGCCTCCACAGAGACATTCAGCACTTGTTATCATGAGTCATTAGGCAAGACAAAATCAGAGTTTATGCATGCATTTTTCCTTATTTTAACAACTCCAGCAACATGTTTCGAGCAAGGCAACAGAACAGAGGAGAAGAAGAAAAATACCTCTTTAGTGCAGATTTAAAGCAAAGCAAATAAATTGAAGAAAACACCCCATCAAAATCCTTCTTGAAAGCCTCACGCAAATACCTCCCACAATTTCCTAACTCACAGTTCAACAAATCCAGGCCGTAAGATCCTTGAACAACAAAGAGGGAGAAGATCTCCTCTCGAACGACAAAAGCAAACAAAAAGAGGTAGTCTTCCCAACAGTGAAGAAGAAAGAAAGAAAGTACCAAATTTCTCCAAAAAAGCCTTCCTCTCTCAAAAGTCCTCTCCCTTCTCTCTCAGAATTTTTTAACAACCCCACACAAAACTGAACTCTACCGGAAGCCAATAGGCGGAGAAAAGCAAAAGAGAATGTCACTTGTTTGCCGCCCTAGTCAACCAACCGAAAAGAGGAAAGGAAGAGTCACAATAAAGGGGGAGAGCGTGTAGCCTCGAGTAGGAGCGTCGGCCAACCCGCTTCTTTCAATTGGAGAGCTGAACGACTGTTGTGTCACGTAAAGAAGGGGAAGAGACGGGGAAGCAGATAGCAGCCGCGTGGATCCATTGTGGAAGCTAGGGCACGGGCGAGAGGGAGCAGGACAAGCCACGGGATCGAGCCCTAAGATGGCTCGAACGAAGGTTTAGACGTGCGGGTGAAAGGGTAAAACAGGGATTAGGGTTAGAATTTTAATGATATAAGTGATAAAATATAAAAATAATTTAACATTTCTTAAAAAATAAAATTCAATTCGTACTTTTTAGTCGTGCGTCAAAACATAACAAAATTAGTGTCTATTTTGGATAATTCTGACGTTTCGGACACGCTGGTGCGGTCCATTTTGTCGTCGGAGGTCGTCCGGAGAAGTTTGCATTTTCATACGGCCTTTAAGTTTAATTGAAGTCCAACATCATGCAATTTTGTGAATTTTGAGCATTTGGTGTGTGTATGTGACGATAAAGTCGTAAGGAGGTTTTCCTATGACTCGAAATCCTATTGGGAACTTCTCCTTGAGTCTCCACACAATAGCCCTTAACCGCTCGTCCATAACACGATGATTTTGAGACCATAAATGCTAGACATCACAAGAAAATAGGAAGTGTTTTTTGGAATTTCTAAAATGGTGGGTACCAATTTCTAGTTTTCTAAGATGGTCAATAGGAACTCCTAGAGCTAGATCCTAAGACCCTAAAAAAAAAAGAAATGACTTCAAAAATGAAGTCAACAACAGATTCAACATGAATAAGGTCAAACCAGCTGACACACCATTGGGAAGTCACTTCAGACTCAGCAAGAATCTGTCACCCAAGTCAGAGGAGGAACAAGATAACATGAATAAGGTTCCTTATGCTTCAGCTATTGGTTTACTTACGTATGCTATGGTTTGCAACAGAGGTTTGCATCAGACTGGATTCTGCCCATGCAGTGTGAGTTGTTAGCAGATACATGAGTAATCCAGGAAAGGAACATTATGAAGCTGTGAAGTGGATCTTGAGGTACCTAAGAGACTCTTCAGAAACTTGCTTGTGTTTCTTAGGAAAAAGTTCAGAAGTACAGAGTTATATTGATGATGATCTAACTAGAGACATTGATACAAGAAGTACTACAGACTATATTTTTACTGTTGGTGACACTGTAGTATCATGGTGCTCTAATCTGCAGAAGACGGTTTCATTGTCTACTACAGAAGTTGACTATATAGCAGTGTCAGAGGCTGCAAAAGAGATGATATAGCTATAGGACTTCTTGGAGGAATTGGGCAAGAGGAATCAGAAGGGCATTCTCTACAGTGATAGTCAAAGTGTCATATTCCTTGCCAGAAATCCAGCATTTTAGTCCAGGACTAAGCATATTCAGATCAGATATCACTTCATATGGTCATTGTTGGATGACAGACAGTTATTGCTTGAAAAAATTTGTGGAAGCCAGAGCTCTGCTGATATGTTGACAAAGGGTGTTACACGTGATAAACTGAAGTTGTGCGCAGCAACATTTGGTCTTCTAGCTTAAAGACAGTGGCATTGAGTTGCAGAGGTAGAGGATTCATGTTTGACGAAAAGGGCGACGTCGTCGGTGGAGGATATCAGTTTGAGGAGGAAGAACGTTATGACCTGTGTACCGGTCTCCAAGTGGAAGATTTGTTAAAGTGGAGCCTAGTCCACTACCCACTAATTAATCTGACATTTGATGTTGAAAAGTTGCAAGTCCCACTTCTCCTTTAACTGGCCCCGCGTGCTGTTTTTGCTCAACTGTTCCCACCTCTTTATGTTTCGAATGGTTTTTGGTTAAGGCGTGAGACGCGATCCACTAATTAATCTGACATTTTGATGTTGAAAAGTTGCAAGTTCCACTTCTCCTTTAACTGGCCCCGCCTGTTGTTTTTGCTCAACTGTTCCCACCTCTTTATGTTTCGAACGGTTTTTGGTTAAGGCGTGAGACGCAAACCAGAGAAAGGAATCCCGATACACAGCAAGCATCGCATAGCAGGCTTCAGAAGTGCGATAGACACTTTCTCTTGGTTCTCTTCTGCATTTTGGCTCACAGGGCAAAGAAAAAACCGCAGAAGGCTTCCTCACGGTTTTCTGCTATTAAAAATCCTTTGGCTTTCCTTATATTTTCTTGCTTGCGGTGAAGGTAGGAAGAAGGGTTTCTTGCTTGCGTTGAAGACAGGAAACTTGTGTTGAAGACAGGAAGAAGGTTTTCTTGCTTGTGTTGAAGACAAGGAGTTGTTGCTTGCGGTGTTTCTTTTTTTTTTTCGCTTTTCTTTTTCTATGGCTCTCAGATAGAGAGAGAGTGGAAGTAAGAATTTTTTTTCTTGTAATTGTCGACGTAGACGACGGTGTAAATCTTCGAGCAATAAAATCCTCTGCAACTCCGTGGATATAGGCAATTTGTCGAACCACGTAAATCTGTGTGTTCTTTTGGTGTGAATTTTTCTCGTTCTACTTTTTCACTTCGTTGTTGATCGTTATATTTTAAATATAATACACAACACCTTGCTACAATGCAAGGGCTTGGCTATCTGTAGGTTGCACGCAAATCGAGCGGCATTTGGGTTGGTGCAACTCACTATCCAAGTTTTTGGGGTGAAATCCAAGGGTACGATTTCCTCTATCTCGCCATTTTAAGCTTTTATTTCCTTACACACTCTTGCAAATTTAAATTTGCCTTGTCTTTTGTGTTTTTCATGTTTCCAGTAGTTGTCGAAGATGCTAATTTTGTGTCGAAAGCGTCGAATGTCTTTTTGCAAGTTTCCAAAAGTGCACGATATCAGAATTGGAGAAGTGTGGTTTGAGGTGATAGAAAGTGAATTTGATAGCTTTGGAGAAGGATCGGTCGCCGAGAAAGTCGTTTTAAGGTGTTTTAGCAAATCATTTATTTTTTTTATTAATTACTTTTTTAGCCAAAATATCTTAAAATCTAAAGTTTAATGTGGATTCGAGGTTGTTTATCCGGGCGACAAGTCGAGATGAGTGTGGATATTAACTGCAAAGTGGTTCTGTAAAATTTAGGTAAATTAATGTTTAAGTTAAGAAGATTAATTCGATTAATCAAAATTGCTTAAATTTTATAAAAATTAAATATTATGTTTTATAGGTTATTGAACTCATTAGAAAAGTCACCGCAACCTCCAACTAGATATCGAATATTAAAAGTTTAGCGTGACAACTGAGGTGAGTAATTGCATTTCTAAATTTTAGTAATTTTCTTTATTTCGGATTGTATGTTTGACTTCATATATGTTATGGTTTAATCAGATCATTCATATTGTTAGATATGAAAATATGCATAAGATGAATGAGATTTAGATAAACATTATATGTAGATATACATAGGAGAGACATTGATGATATAAGTAAGAAATATGTATGAGATATATATAAGTAAGAGATATGCATGAGATTAATATATAAATGATATGAAAATATGTATGATGAATAATTATTCAAGCAGAATATATATGTATGTTAGTAGATGCATAATGATATATCAGAACAATATATGTGTGGAGAATGAAATAGCTTATGTGTGAATGTTTCCATGTGCATGTTCAGAGGAGAATTTCACTTCCTAATGACACAAAGAGGGGACACCAGTGTACATGTGCGTGTAGAGTTTTTCTACCATCTCAGACAATTGTGATTATTAGATCACTAAATGTTGTGCCGACGGAATCATATCGGTCAGGAGCGAGTAGAGTAGATCTTACCTCCCCAGACAATTGTAATGTTTACATCACTAACTGTCGTGCCGACAGGATAATATCAGTCAGGGGCAGGTAAGGTCTTTCAATCCTCGACAATTAGGATGTGTAGATCGCTAACCGTTGTGCCGACGGGAGCTGACAGGGCAATATCAGGCAAGGTTGTGTTAGGTTTATTGAAGGTGATTCTCACAGAGACAGATGTTTTTGTAAAGTATAAAGTAAAAGTAAAGTTGAGATAAAAGTATATAAAATATTAGTGTTTGTTCATTTAGAAAATATCATTGATGCATGTATTAACATATATCAGATTGTTTATAAATATAAATCAAATTTCTTATAAACACTGTCAGATTGCTTATAAACATATGTCAGATTGGTTATAAATAAATATGAAAGACCAGCATATTATATAATTTATTATAGGCTCGCATACATATTGTATTATTTTCCTCGGATTACTGTAGTTTAAAAGTGTGATTACTCCTGGGTTGTCTTTTGATAACTCATTATGCTACTTTAATATTATTTTTAGATTTTAAACACTTGAAATAGATGAATAGGAGATGAGTAAATGTATGTAGAGGACGAGTAACACAGACAAGTATACAGAAGATAAGTATACATCATGTTTGGCCTCTTGGGTATATGGTCAACCTCCTTTGGTACTCATTCTATATCCAAGTTAGTACTCTATGATTCTTCTAGTTCTTATTCACATCCTTTTGGACTTTGCATGAAGAATGTGCTCCTTTGTGGACATTTAATTAGTTAGTCAAAAAGAAGTAAAGAAGTGTTTATTGATTCTTTCCTTCCTCATCTCTCTTTGTAGATTGACATTTTCTTCATAAGATTTGTACATCAATTATTGATGAATTAATACTTGATGTGTGCCTAAGCGATCAATACAAATTTGGGGAACAAGCCAAGTAACAAAATCAACATTGACCCTAATGATTTTTTATTCCTGTGAGTGATGCATTACCGTAATGCACTTCATTTATCAGTCATTTGTCCAAAAAACATTCTCGCTGCAAGGAAAGACTTTTACCGTCTTTGAATATCTTTTTTTTTTCAAAAAGTTCTATGAATATGAATTTTTTTTTGAATTGAAATTCAAAAGGCAACTCTTTTTTATTGTTGTAAATTTTAGAATTACTCTTGAGTGCAAAGATTTTTTATGCATACATCCTATATTGTACTATGTTGTTGAGGGAAAAAAAAACTATATTTGACTACTTTCACGGAACTGGCTAAAATATCGTTAACTAAAACATAAATGATAGGGTACTCCAATGAAAACGAAAGATGTTGATCTCTCAGATTCAATGATCCCTCTAAGTAGTTGCTATCACATAGCCTTTGGTAAGACTAACATTTTATATAATGGCTTTTGTAATTAAATTGGCATTATAAATTCTTATTTTTGATTCGTTCTTGTTAAGTAATATTTTGGGTGCTAAACTTGTTATTAATAAATCATTTCAAATAACTTGTATGCATATAATCATTGATCCCAAACAATAGTTTGTTTAATACATATTGCATGTTCTTTCAGACTTGACTATTAGCTGAATTTTAAAGTATGGCACGTTGTCGCCGTCTACACATTCTTTTTAATTTTAATCATAAGAAATTTGAATTTGCGGTGACAATGAGTCAACTTCAAGATAGTCTAGACTCAAACTGATAATGATAATGATCGATTTTCACTTTAATTCAAACTGATTAACTATTGAAGTCAAGCCAATTAGACTCAAAATGAGTTGATTCGTAGCTAGTTTGAAAAAATTTAGAATTGGCTCTAAATTGTCCAACATTTAGGCTAATGCTAATCCCTAAAGCATTTTTGTTTGGAATGCAAGAATCCAGAAATCAAAATCAGAAAAATTATGCTTTCTTTCATGAATAGAAGTCATTCTGATTACCAGAGCTTAGAAATCTAACAAACATAATCATGAAGTGCTTGAAAAACAGAATTAAAGAACTATAGATTTGGTACGCAAAGCGCATAAAACCAAAGAATAATGCCAAGTTTATGTCATCTGCAAAACGTCTAGGACAAATCTGAGCTTCAGCATAGACCGGCGGATATGGGATTAGGCTAAGCTGTAGTCAAATGGATTTGTAATAGCTGTGGTGTTGTAGTCAAATGGATTTGTAATAGCTGCGGCTTATATGTAAAACAATTTATTTCTGGTAGCTCATCGATTTATATGCATGATAACCAACTTATATATTTTTTTCCTCTTCTTAAATTGCAGTTTTTCTCATATTCTTCATACTTTAATGCTTAATATTGTAAAAGCCACACCATCCATCTCAAACTGAACCCGCACCCGCACCCTCATCCGTTAGAGTGATGCACTTTGGAGTGTGATGCACCCTCGGGCACCTTGGAGTGTGATGCACCTGCCTGTGGGATCCAGGTGCTGCTAAGATTCCTGGCAAGGAATTAGAAGCTTCAAGAAAAGAGGTCGAAGTTGCCCAACCCTAGGAGACTGACGTGGGGCTAGGGAAGCCATCTGGTTGAACCAACCGACATAAGAAAAGAGCATATCCACCCGGTTCCCTAAATTCTCAGTCCAGGCCCGGATTGCACTGAGCGGCTAATTGGAAGGGGTGGAAAATGCCACCAGCCCTTCTACCTTTTCATTTCTAAATTTCCTGTTTGGAGTCTATATATGTGTTATCTTTTAGAATTAAGGTTATTTTTGTTTGTGTTATTGTTTTCAGATTCTCCTTGGAATCTCCTCCTCCCTAGCTAAGGTTGGATCCCACCTGTTGTCCAGCACCCTAACAGCCACACTGCCACCTCCCTATCACCTTCACGAAGAGCCACAACCTTCACCCCTAGTCTCTGTCGCCACCTCCCCTTCCCCTTATAATAGCTACCTCCACTACGACAACCCCCTTGCGGGCACTCTGGCTGCCCTTGGATCTTATTATCCTGCCCTAGCTGAAGATTAATGTTTGTTTCAATGTTCTTTCAGTTGAGTTTTGTTTGTAACCTCAAACAGTTGCTTAATAAAGTTGGTTTTTGTTTCCACTGTTTCACACTAGTTTCGGTATCAGAATATTTCTCAAATTTTTGATGTATTCAACGAGTTCTATTGAGTTGAACAATAGGAGCAGTCACTTAATACATATCACATGCACTTTAAACAACTCACTCTTGGCACCCTAAACTTGTTCATTGCATTATACGTGCCTTTTTGTTTCATGTGAAGGGCAGTGAGCCAGTTGGCTTCTGCATTGAGAAGAATTGACTTTAATACAATTACACACTAACAAGAAAAGATGTATATCTTAGCTGTGGCAGATAAAATTAAGCATCGGCTTCAGGATGTTGATTCTAAGATAAGGTAAGTTTTGTAATCTGCAAAGATGATGGAAAATTTTATTTTAAGGCTTGATAGATACTAATATTTCTGATATGTAATGCTGATTTTGTTGAAAAATTTAATGGCGCTAGCAAATCCAAAAGGAAACACCTAGAATCTTGGTTTAAAGGTATATTCTGCATTTATTTTAACTGTGGAATGGAATCAACAGTAGGGTTTTCTAGAAGGGTAACATCATCCCGGGGAAGTGTTGATTATTAATGAGCAAGTTCATTATTTTTATAACTACATGGTAGTGATATTATTAATCATTTTAAGAACAATGTAAAAATATCATTAATCAGATTCATAATTCTATAAAATGATAAAGAAAATAATTTATGGCCATAGAAACCTAGACTAAGCTCTTTATGTTTAATGTTTTCCTTCTAGAAAGAATCAAATAAACTCATATTACTTTTTCCAGCTATTTGTTGTATTATGCCACTTATGCAGGGCTAGGACATCCGTAGATCTACCTGAAAATGCCAATCTACTGATGATGAAGATAACCAGGGCTAGTTGTCTTTGACTTTGGACTATTAGTGTTTGTTTACTTTTGTAGTCTTGCATCCATTTGAAATCCATTAGTTTGATGGCAGATCAAATTGCAGCCGTCTTTCTATGTAGAAATCTAATTGTACAAGTGCTTTTATCCTTTTGTTGTGCTGAACTGCTAATTACAGCTATTTAATAACAACATTTTTAATTTTGATGCCCATATTTGTGAGAACAATATATTTTTTGCATATTGTAATTTTTGGGATTATACAAGTATAACTACGGATGCCAACCACACATGTTTGAGGCGACTTAAATGGGTTGAATCATTTTTTAGTTAACAATAATAGAGCTCAACATAATGTTATGGATGTAAAATCAGATTTGGTGTGTTACAATAAGTACAAGGATAATTATATTCTGGTTGGATTTGTTTAACTACCTTGTATGACTAAGTAGTTCATGGACTGCAATAATTAGGGATGATAGAATTAAGGATGATGGAACCATGAGATCTTAATCAAGTTTTGTCACTATTTTTTCATTTTATAATTTACCTTTTAGACATCATATGGCCTTAGGATTTAATTGGGTAAGGTCGTTCTGTTATGATTGTGCTTTATGTTTTGTGCATGTTTGCTCATTAGACGCTTATTAGGATGAATAAATAACTTTTCTTACCACTCACTTTTGCATGCTAGTCTAGGTTGCTTTAGTTTTCTTTGCATGTTTCTAATTAGCTTGGGATGTGTTAATTTTATTTTGTCGGGCAATTGTAGTTAATTCTGAGTTGTCATAGTAAGTGTATGTTTTCTTTCACCAATATTATTTTTTTTATAATGTTACGATATATGTCATAGTTGGTCAACTATTAAAATCCAATTCATCTAAGAGAAGTTGAACGTAAAACGAATGATGAACCTCAACTAAACTAACAATAATGTTTAGATGACAATATTGGCCGATGAATCTGACATGAGTCTAGAGTTGGTACCCTTTCGTTGTCTTTATTGTTTTTATTGATTGTGCTCGATAACTCTGCCAAATTTCAGGTCGACATTTTATTTGAATTTTTGTTTGGAATTTTTATAGTCTCATTAAAGACTAAACCTTCAATCAAAACTAATTAACTTTAACATAAGTTTTCAAAATTAAAGAAACATAACTAAAATAAAAAATAAATGGATCACTACATTCACTACTTTAAAAGCGTCATGCATTTAAAACAATAAAATTGATATTAAATAAAATTGAATAAAAACCTCTTCGATATTTAGGAATAACCACAAAAAGATAATTTAGGCATGTGCATTGCAAGTAGCTTATATTCCTTGCATTCAGACTCTCACTCATTGCATTAAAGAGATAGTTTGCCCTGTGAGGATCACCTTCTTATGGAATGAGTCTGTCTCTACATATCATTCGGCCTTACGAATTGATCTTCTAAACATTCATCTTTAAGGACTTACATCTATACACAACTTGCTCCATTCACTTGACACTAAGAGGTAACAAAATTATAAAATATTTGACCGTTGATCGGAGCGCTTCTTTCGGTCACAATTGCCTTGGTTGTTTCTCCGTTGAGAAAAGATGTATATCTTAGCT
>NW_018164443.1:708575-709890 GCF_001263595.1 Phalaenopsis equestris
TAATTAAACCTAATGTAAGTAAGGTTTAATTTATTAATTAGACTTAGTTAGGGCTATGTTTAATTATGGTTTAAGGAATAATTAAACCTAATGTAAGTAAGGTTTACTTGATTAACAAGACTTAATTAAGGCTAAGTCTAGTTAAGCTTTATTGGTAAACATAATGTAAGTAAGGTTTAATTCATTAATTAGACGTAATTAGGGCTAAGTCTAATTATGGTTTAATGGTAATTAAACCTAATGTAAGTAAGGTTTAATTTATTAATTAGGTATAATTAGAAGTTAGAACTAATTGAGGTTATGGTGTTAAACTTAATGTGCTTAAGGCTTAACAAGGTTTAATTAGGTCAAAATGTGGTTTAAAGCTAATTAGGATTTATTTAGTTAAACCTAATGTAGTTAATGTTTAACTATGGTTTTATTAAGTCTAAATGTGATTAAGATCTAATTAGGGTTTGTTAAATTAAACCTAATGTAGTTAAAGCTCAACTATGATTGAATTAGGTCTAAATATGGTTTAGGCCTAATTAGGGTTTGTTAAGTTAAAACTAATGTAGTTAAGGTTTAACTAGGGTTTAATTAGGTCTAAATGTGGTTTTGGCCTAATTTAGGGTTTGTTAAGTTAAACCTAATGTATTTAAGGTTTAAATAGGGTTTAATTAGGTCTAAATGTGATATAGGCTTAATTTAGGGTTTTTTAAGTTAAACATAAAGTAATTAAGGTTTAACTCGGGTTTAATTAGGTCTAAAGTTGAATTAAACCTAATTAGGATTTTAGGTTCACCTAGATGAAATCTTAATGTCAGATTAAGACTGGGTTGAATGTTTTGTCATATTTAGGGGTGTAAATGAGCCGAACACGAGCGAGCCATGCTCAGCTCGTGTTTGCCTCGTTTATATTTCGAGCTCAAAAAGTGTGTTTGTGTTCTGCTCGTTTATATTTTGAGCTCAAAAAGTGTGTTCATGTTCGGCTTGTTTGCTTAACGAGCCGAACACGAGCCGTTCATAAACAAAGAGTCGTTTTGACAACCATAATCAAGTAGCCATAAGATGTTAAAGATTGTGGCAAGATCTAAAGCATCATTTGAATCTAATTTAAAAATTTTTATTCTATTTTCTTAATTAATATTTTTAATTGATTATAAATCTTTGTAGCCATATATAATTGAATAGTAGTACTTCGAGCCAAAACGAGCCGAACAAGAATGAACAAATATTTGTTCGTGTTGTTCGTGTTCAGCTCGTTAACTTAGCGAACGAGCCAAACACAAACTTCTTATTAAGCCGAACACGAGCTGTTCACGAACAATGAGCC
>NW_018164443.1:709959-718002 GCF_001263595.1 Phalaenopsis equestris
TCTCTCTCTCTCTCTCTCCCTTTCTCTCTCTCTCTCTCTCACTCACTCACTCACTCACTCACTATATATGTGTGTGTGTGTGTTTTATTTGTGCATAAAAGTTGTATTTATTTTTAACATATTATAATACATATTTTTTATTTGATATGAATGATTTGGGAGATAAAGAATAAAAAAAAAGAGTAAAGTTTTGGTTAGTTGTGTAAATATATAAGCTTGGGTGGTATGTTAATAGATGTCCATTTTCATTGTTATATTAATTTGCTCTAGAAACAAACAAACCAATAGATTCAACTTTAATTATAATTTCAGCGTCAAGGTATACCTATTCTATCTATCAAAGCATCGGTCACTTAATTTCTTTGTTCTCATCCACCCGGCCGGCCTTTGTCTAGACATTTACATATCTAACCTCAAAATTATATATAAGCAATTATATTCTTTAAATACATGGAGCAATTATATTCTTTAAATACATGGAGCAATTATATTCTTTAAATACATGGAGCAATTATATTCTTTAAATACATGGAGCAATTATATTCTTTAAATACATGGAGCAATTATATTCTTTAAATACATGGAGCAATTATATTCTTTAAATACATGGAGCAATTATATTCTTTAAATACATGGAGCAATTATATTCTTTAAATACATGGAGCAATTATATTCTTTAAATACATGGAGCAATTATATTCTTTAAATACATGGAGCAATTATATTCTTTAAATACATGGAGCAATTATATTCTTTAAATACATGGAGCAATTATATTCTTTAAATACATGGAGCAATTATATTCTTTAAATACATGGAGCAATTATATTCTTTAAATACATGGAGCAATTATATTCTTTAAATACATGGAGCAATTATATTCTTTAAATACATGGAGCAATTATATTCTTTAAATACATGGAGCAATTATATTCTTTAAATACATGGAGCAATTATATTCTTTAAATACATGGAGCAATTATATTCTTTAAATACATGGAGCAATTATATTCTTTAAATACATGGAGCAATTATATTCTTTAAATACATGGAGCAATTATATTCTTTAAATACATGGAGCAATTATATTCTTTAAATACATGGAGCAATTATATTCTTTAAATACATGGAGCAATTATATTCTTTAAATACATGGAGCAATTATATTCTTTAAATACATGGAGCAATTATATTCTTTAAATACATGGAGCAATTATATTCTTTAAATACATGGAGCAATTATATTCTTTAAATACATGGAGCAATTATATTCTTTAAATACATGGAGCAATTATATTCTTTAAATACATGGAGCAATTATATTCTTTAAATACATGGAGCAATTATATTCTTTAAATACATGGAGCAATTATATTCTTTAAATACATGGAGCAATTATATTCTTTAAATACATGGAGCAATTATATTCTTTAAATACATGGAGCAATTATATTCTTTAAATACATGGAGCAATTATATTCTTTAAATACATGGAGCAATTATATTCTTTAAATACATGGAGCAATTATATTCTTTAAATACATGGAGCAATTATATTCTTTAAATACATGGAGCAATTATATTCTTTAAATACATGGAGCAATTATATTCTTTAAATACATGGAGCAATTATATTCTTTAAATACATGGAGCAATTATATTCTTTAAATACATGGAGCAATTATATTCTTTAAATACATGGAGCAATTATATTCTTTAAATACATGGAGCAATTATTTTCGTTAATTATGATAATATAATAATTCCATAAAATTACTCTGGTAAAATGGGAAGTTTTAAGGTAGTTTTGACTTTTTAGGCTTCCTTCCGCTTTCAAGTGCCGAGTATGGTTTACAACTTCACAGCCCTCTCTGGTTCCTGAAGAGATCAGGGTTCTATATATTCTTGAATCTTCATGATTTCGTATTGCTTCGAGTTTTCGATCGCGGATTGAGATGAAATTGGCGGCTCTGCTGACTTCAGCGGGAATAAACATCGGCGTTTGTGCTCTGCTGTTGTCTCTGTACTCGATCTTGAGGAAGCAGCCGGGGAATGCTAGTGTTTACTTTGGGCGGCGGCTAGCGGAGGAGAGGAGTCGACGGCTGAGTTCGTTTATTCTGGAACGGCTGGTGCCGTCGCCGAGATGGATGGTGCAGGCGTGGGGGTACAAGGAGGAGGAGATACTTGATATTGCTGGGTTGGATGCGGTGGTGTTCATTAGGATTATTGTGTTCAGGTAAGTTGAGGGATGGAAATCTGTTTTGACTTCTTTGACACGATATTGGAATTGGTATTTTGCTTAAACTGTAGACTTTGAGACTGTGGAATGGTTTATGTTACCTTTTCCACGGTTCTGCTTTGAGACTGTTTAAATTGAGAGATTTGGTTTGGAAGTATTGCAAATTTGCAAGGCTTATTGAATTATATTAGTTTTATTCCGGAGTTGTTAAAACTAGGCTTAAGCAGAAGAAACGACTGAAAGTGCTGAAAATATCGAAATTCAACTTAAACTATAGACTTATTCATCAAGGTCGTGCTTCAAGAATGCATTTTTTACATCAAGTTGGTATAAACGTCAATCTTGATTTAGTGTAAGTCTGAGTAGAACCCGAATCGTATTAAGTTTGGCAATGCATGAAGTCAACTTTTGACAACCAGTTTGGTTTTGAATCTTTCTTTTTTTTCTTCATCTCATTTGTATTCTATCATGAATATACATTTGAATCCTACAAGATTTTTTCCATGAGTTAATTTTGTAGGTGTTCATGTGTTATTCTTTTTTAGAGCCTAAATTTTTTTCTCAACTGTCTATTTCCATGTTGAAACCCTTAAAGCCTTTTGGATCGATTTGTGAATCTGCACACTATTAAAATTTGTTACAAAAGCTTTGTAAGATGATAATAATTTCTCATAAGCTATATATTTTTCAATTGGATGAACAATGCACGCTCGGATATCTTTCTTGTGTGCAATTGGTTAATTAAAGTCATCAACTATCGGTGTAAGAGAGTCATAAGATGAGGAATCAATATCATTACGATTAATTAGATGCAGGAGGACTTGATTCTGGCTCTCGACAATCCTAGGTCTACATAATATCCTCTACGTGCTCAGTGATTCTTCCTTTTTTTTTGTGTAGATACGAAGTTCTGGTCATTAGTGTCATGTTGAGGTGGAGTAGAGGCAATTGGGATTATTTTTTGTGACAGAGATTGGTTCTTCAAGTGGAGCTGGTTGAGGGATAGGATTTGATTGAGTTGAAATAAAAATGCCTTGAGTATCCTAAAAAAAAAAATTAAAATCTAATATTCCATCGCGTTCTTCCCTTGAATTTTATATTTGGGAAAATAAGATGCCTCTCGAAGAAGATGACATCCATGGAGTTGGATATTTTCCTATTGGTTGGAGAGTAGTATTTTGTGTCATTTTTTATTCTAGTAGTAATTGAGAAAAATGTAGAGACTTAGGATTAAGTTTAGTGCGTTGTTATTGTTGGATGTTAATGAAGACACAATAATAAACAATCCTAATGGTAAGTCAAAAGAAAGAGAACGGATGTGTGCGTAGGATTCCATGCGAACATTACGAAGAATTTAAAATTTTAGGATTCGATTAAGCATCATATTGATGAGATATGTGGCTGTGAGAATAATTTTACCTCAAATAATATTTCGGTACATGATTAAAGAGAATAATGGCTCAAGTAAGTGTCAATTTTTTTCTTTTAGCGACCACATTTTGTTGAGGGGTATCCATACAAGAATTTATATGAATTTGAATTTTTTTTTGGAATTGAGTGAGGATCATGGAATGAAATGATTGAAATATATTGCCTCTTTTAAATTTTTCTTTCATAAAGAATATTCATGTTATTCTTTTGTGAACATCTATGATTGATACAAACCATTTTTCTCCATTTATATCTTTTACTTGTGAGGGTTCCAATATATCATTGTGAATTGCAAAAAAAGGATGTGAAGGCTTGTATTGCTATTTAGAATATACATGTTTGATATGCTTTGCAAGTTGGCAAATTTCGCAATGAAAAAAAATTGAGTTTTTTATTCATAAAAATGTGAAAATATTTTTTTCATATACACAAAATTTAGATGACCAAGATGACAATAACTCAACATAACTTGACTTTCAACTAAAATACATTGAAAGAATT
Organism: Phalaenopsis equestris; assembly: GCF_001263595.1. Taxonomy (NCBI): domain Eukaryota; kingdom Viridiplantae; phylum Streptophyta; class Magnoliopsida; order Asparagales; family Orchidaceae; genus Phalaenopsis; species Phalaenopsis equestris. The sequence goes on from NW_018164443.1 coordinate 714,131, forward strand.
TGAACTAGACTCAGAAATACAACTTAATGAATGACTTTGCCTATTGATGAAGTTATTTTCATTGAGTAAGTATAGACTATCGTGCATCTCAGCGTTGCTAATCACATTTCTTGAATCCACCATAAAAAAAATCACAACAATTGGAATAAGATTTAGTCACACATTTTAGATAACGAGTGACTTTGTTGATTGAAAGTATGTTGCAGTTTAATTTTGGAACAAAAAAAAATAGTAGTGATGAAAATTTTTCGTGTATTCTATTGATGCAATTTATGTTATTGCTGAGAATGAATCATAAACCATTCAAACAGCGGGCTGATTTTTATAAGGGTTATAATTTTTAAAACATTGTTATCTCTCGTCATATAACATGAGGTTATGAAGTCAACTATCCAAATTTTTAATTTATTGTTTTGGACAATAAGAGTATGTGATAAGATATCTTAGTGTGCTAGCAGACAGATAGGTTATCTGATAGAAGATTGTGATACTTGTCTTGAACTAGAATTAGATATTCTCTGCAGTGCTTCAATTTGCTCTTGTAAATGAGTTGAATTTTGAATTATTGTTTGTTTTTACAACAATATTTGCATGGTTCTCTCTATTATATTCTTCATTAGATGGCTTTCAATCTGCAGTTTCATCATGTAATTTTCAACACTTTTCATTCGCATGACCAAGCTCTTTATAGTGGTTGCACCATGACCGTCCTTCCTGGACTTGTTATTCTGAGAGAAATTTTGAGTGTACAAGGTTGATCCTTCAACAGATGATGTGGTGTGGGTTTCTGTTATCATCAACTTCTTTTTGCTCTCCTCGCTTCGAACTTTATTAAAGGCCTCCCGAAAAGTAGGGAGGGGTTCATTTCTCATAATTCTCTCCTTGACTTCATCTAGGTCTTTGTTGAGACCAAGGAGGAATTTGATGGTCCTTTTTTGTTTAGTAATCCTTCTATGTAAGGCAAAATCATTGGGACATTTTTAGGAGTAAATCTCATATATGTCCAATTTCAAACAACAACGTGTGAGGGTGTTGAAATATTAAGTAACATTCAATTCTTCTTATCGTAGATCATGTAATTTGGTCTTAATCTCAAATAGTTTTGAGAAGTTTTCTGTGCTATAATAGGTTTCACGTGTAGCCTCTCATATCTCCTCAGTTGTACTATCACTACTAAAAAAAAGAATTTTCACAGCACTTTATACAGACATCAACAATGATAAGAACCCTTGTTTTGCTCTTTGCAACAGACTTTAAATCGCTGCAATTGCTAGTGCTGCAAAGGCGTTTAACAGCGGTTTTAAGTATTTTAATGTATTTTTTTTAATATTTTTAGCAGTGTTTTTTAAAAGTGTCGTTAATTAAGTGTTGCAAAAAACTTTTTATTAGCTGTGTATAAAGCAAGAAGTTTTCTCCTACCTCTATGGTCATGAAATTATAGAGCAAGAAGTTTTCTCCTACCTCTATGGTCATGAAATTTATTAACTATGACATGATCATGTGGTCATCAGTCTTTCAGGCCCGATATTTGGAATGTCACTTCTTGAGAAAATATTTTGCCTGTGAGATGTTTATTTTTCACTCTACCGTTGATGTGTACATAAAGACCATGTGGTCATCAGTCTTTCAGGCCTGATATTTGGAATGTCCCTTCTTGAGAAAATATTTTGCCTGTGAGATGCTTATTTTTCACTCTACCGTTGATGTGTACATAAAGACAGACAATGGCCACTGAAGAAAAATTTGGCCTTGCATATTATGGTTCATGACAAGATGAGTTATCAGGTGCACTAGAGGCTGAAGATGCGGGCTCGGATCTTGGGATAACTTTCGAAAAAGAAGATGGCGAGATGATGTCATGTTTGGCGCCATAATAAGATTGTGAAGCCCGAATCAAGAAGATCTGCTGCTTGGATGGAAGCGAGAAGAGGAACCTTAGCTTGATTGTTCGGCTGGACGAGCGAACAAGAACTTGAGAGAGATGTGAAACTCTTGGTTTTGGTGCGTTTGGCACTTGGCGGTAGGTGGTCGTGCCAACAACAAGTGAGATGGCAACTAGGGCAAGTTGAATTGCTCGCCACTTTGTCGAACTGAAAAGGAAGATTTCTCTATTTCAATCGACCCCTCTCGGATCCAAGAAGAAAGGAGAGAAGATGACTCGTGATGACCAAAGAGGTCGTGCTCGCGAGAAGTCACAGCTTGTAATGAAGAAACGATGACAAGAGATTGAACAGAACATCTGCAGAGCATTTTGTGGAAGGATGAAATGATCATTCAAGCGTTCTATGGAGCATTTGAACGGCTTTATGGAGATCAAACGAAACGTTCAAATGGAAGGGACGAGCAAGGACTGCAACTCGTGTGTTCAAGAGACAGAGTAGTTATTCGAACGATGTCTATTGCTAGTGCGTACGAGGGAGACAGAGCACTATTTGAACGAATTAGGTTGATGGCTTTGATACTATGCAAAAATATGGGAAAATATTTTTGTTTCTTTCTATCTTCAATGCATTCATCATATAACATATATATAATAATGAAAGGAGACAAAATAGGAATCCCACCAAATAGGAAAAATAAAAAAAGTAAATATGTAATAGAAGGAACCACAATTAGTGAAATATATTATGAGTTAAGGAAATAAATTTCTTCCTAATCAAATATGTGAATTGGCACTTTCCTACATAAACCTATGTCGATATAGTTATTTCATGTGAACTATGGATTGATTATAGCTGTTAGTCCTAAGGTTTTCAGAATGCACATTTACGGGATGAAGGAAGAGCTTTGAGAGGCAGGCTATTTGTTATGTTGATATTGGGTATCATATTCTTTTTATATGCTTGAGCTTCCATTAAGACATTTTCATGATTTAGAATAATTAGGTCTGAACCTTCTCTCCGCCCCTGCTATGAAGATGAGGTTAGGAGATGCATAATTTTTCTTATGCTCCAGTACATTCCTTCTTTCATTCGGTTTATACTTATTGTGGTGTGCAGCTGTCTACTGAGGAAGGTAAATTTATATTTCTTAGAGAATGCTTAAGTTATGTGAGGAGTAAGTATATTTTTTGCTGTGATGTTTTACCTCTGTAGAATGGCGTCTCAATTTTGAAGTATTTCTTATTATACTGATTATCTGTCATGGTTTTGCAGTGATCTTTATTATTGAATTACGCTTATGTTTTTATTTTCATTTCAATGTCATTATAAACCTTCATGCATGCGTTAACTCTATGGTTGATGTTTGTTGTATTTTTTCTTTGTTTGCAGTATGCGCATATTCTCTATTGCTGCAGTTGTTTGCGTGTTTGGTGTACTGCCTCTGAATTATTTTGGCCAGGAAATGGAACATGTTAATATTTCATCTGAATCCCTAGAAGTATTTACCATTGGAAACGTCCAGAGCAAGTCCAAATGGTAACTTCTAACACTTGAACTTAGTTGATAAGCACCATATTACTATATGCATTACCTCTTCTAATAATATATTTCTATCGTTTTTGTATTTAGCTTTTTTATACACGATTGTATTTAGCTTTTTTTATGCACGAAAGTCGTACCTTCTCCTAATTCCATGAACTTTTTAGTGTTCGTCATTCAACAACTGTGCCCACATTAGGTTTTTATGACTTTTAGTAAACTCACTTTTTTTATTAGAAATACTGCGGTTATATGGCTTCTTGCAGAATGCTTAATTATTATACTATGATCATCACTATTTCTTGACTTAATGAAATTTAATTACCAATCAGCTATGGCTTTCCTCGTCATTTTAGTTTCATTTTGTATTTCGACTGTAAGTGTTTATGAAGGATATGAACGAAGTTTCCTCTTTAATGCAGGTTTTGGGTCACTGTTTTGCGTTGTATA
>NW_018164443.1:718102-747532 GCF_001263595.1 Phalaenopsis equestris
GAAGAGGGAGATCGAGAGTTAGAGCAGACGAGAGAGAAGCAGTCGAGAGAAACTCTGTCAAAAAAGAGAGATAAAATGAGGGCCACAACATTAAACTCGCGGTTTACAACTTATTATGATCATATGTATTTAACAGATTTTCAAAAGGATTAGTCCTTATTTTCAAAATGGACCGGACCAATGCGCCAAAAGCCCCTTCCTCTGCGCGGTCTGCAGACCCGATATATAACTCGGGTTTAACGTAAATCCGATTCGCAGCTAAACACCGCCTAGGGTTTCTCTTGCGCCGCTCTCCACCGTAAGCCATGGCTGTTGCTCCTCCTACGATTCCATTACCGGCAACGTCTTCTGGGTTGGCTCCGCCTGCAGATGTTAAACTTTTTAATCGTTGGTCTTTCGAAGAAGTCGAGGTTGGTTTTACTCATTGCTCTCCCGTTTCTATCATGATTTTGGCATTAAGGGTCTATTTGATGTTAATTAGTTCTGTTTCGAAGGATCTGATGTTGTTGGTTCCATTTCTTTTTTTTTTAGTTGAACTCTGTCAAAAAAGAGAAATAAAATGCGGGCCACAACATTAAACTCGCGGTTTACAACTTATTATGATCATATGTATTTAACAGATTTTCAAAAGGATTAGTCCTTATTTTCAAAATGGACCGGACCAATGCGCCAAAAGCCCCTTCCTCTGCGCGGTCTGCAGACCCGATATATAACTCGGGTTTAACGTAAATCCGATTCGCAGCTAAACACCGCCTAGGGTTTCTCTTGCGCCGCTCTCCACCGTAAGCCATGGCTGTTGCTCCTCCTACGATTCCATTACCGGCAACGTCTTCTGGGTTGGCTCCGCCTGCAGATGTTAAACTTTTTAATCGTTGGTCTTTCGAAGAAGTCGAGGTTGGTTTTACTCATTGCTCTCCCGTTTCTATCATGATTTTGGCATTAAGGGTCTATTTGATGTTAATTAGTTCTGTTTCGAAGGATCTGATGTTGTTGGTTCCATTTCTTTTTTTTTTAGTTGATTGTGAAATCTATGTAGCCAGGTTGTCTATCCTGCGCTGAATAGTAATATTTTTTGCCTCTGTGTTTTTCGACTGATGATTCTATGATTTAATTTGATGAGAATTTTGCTTAGATATCTGTATATTTTTGGCTGTAGCTTCACTCGTCTACCTTACTGCTTATAATAAAAATTTACCGTGTGTAGTTATATTTTTTATTTTTATTTTTATTTTCTGGTAATACTTCCAATATCATTAGTTTTAATGTATAAGCTAGTTTGATCAGAAAGAAACTTTAACCATTGTGGGACAGTTCGGCAACTTCCGGCATTTAAGTTAATTTGTTTTTACTAAATACTGTAAATCTGGATTTTGTAAATCTTGAAATGATTAAATCTCAGAAGCTGATAAGCACTAGATTTCACAAATCCAGTTAAATTCTGTAAAACTCTTTGACATTTCCTGCGAGGATTTAAGGGGCTGTTTGGCTGCAAGTAGGATTTAATGTAAATAGGATTCATGTAGCCAACCCCACTTAGTGGGATAAAGGCTTGTTGTTGTTGTTGTTGGATTTATCAAATCCTGAATTGGTTAAATCCTGAAAACTGTTTGATATTTTAGTAAGTTTTGATAAATCCTGAGAAACTGTTTTTCAGATTTAATAGGATTTAGTTTCAACAATATGAACAATGTCATCTCAAGGCAGCAATTATAACAGTAGCTCAAGTTGGGTCCCATGAAGAGCAATGTTAAGTGAAATTAACCAATAGTTGATGGTATGGGTATGCATAAAATTTAATCATTTTTGGTGACCAGGTTGGCATGATAGAGGGTGAAACCCTAAACTCTCCAACTTATTTACCTACAAACCCTAAACCGAAGAGGTGGAGAGTGCAGAGGACGATGATGGTTTGTCGAGCTACAACAGTGAAGAAAAAGAGCTTCTCTGTAAACTTGATGCCACCTGAGAGATGTTTCATTTTTTTGTAAATCCCGTTAAATTAGTTGCACTACAGGATTTAGATAATCCCATATTTATCACAAGTTGGGTGATTTTGGGATTTACTTGACCTTGGGATTTATGAAGGCATTTTTTTACATTTGGCAGGATTTATGCTAAATCCTGTGTAAATTATGCTTAAAACCAGCTACTAAACGGCCACTAAAAAAATTGATAGGTTTGTTAGAATACATAAATGTAATTAAAATTTGATTATTTCATTACTATGATATAAATTAATTAATTTTCATTGTACTAAAGTATTGCAAATTTAGTCAATCTTTTAATACTTAATAATTAATCACCGATTAGCTGTTTGGCTAGAGTGAATCACGTACTCATATATTTGATTCATTAGTTTATTATTTAAATTTCTTAGATAATTGCTCATTAGGTTAAATTACTGACAATATTTATGTAATTTAATTTCAAGATTTAAATATGTTAGTCGAAATATAAATTTATGTTAATTATAGAATTATTAAGCTTAATTAAATTATATTTATTTTTCTCTAATTATACTATTTTATAATTAATTATTCACTAAACTAACTGATCATTTATAAAAAAATAGTTAAACAAATTGTTCATTATGCTAATTAATATGTTTTGGATTGAGAGTGCCACTGACTCAGGAATTAACATAAGAAAGATTGAAATTACTTGTCAAGAATGTGACCTTAAACATGTGGTCGTTAAAAAGGAGGACATGGTTGGAGGTCTACTATCCTTTAAATCCAAAATGAGCTGTTAGTGGGTTAGACCTTCTAGAAAAGTCAATTTAGATCCTAATCTTATTTTGCTGGCTAGTCCTTAGGTTTGTTGTAGGTTTACTCAAGTTTTGCAAGTCAAATGTATTATCCTCCTCTAATTGATATTAAAATCTTAATTTTCCTATTTAATTAAAATTTTTACTTCTATTTTATACTTCTTTAATATAGCAAAAACTTCACAGTTAGTTTTGTGTAACTAAACATAGCAAAATTTTAAAAAATTATCAATAAAGATAATAAAGTATCTTTTTCCACCTCTAGCTAAATTTTTATTTAAATCACAGAAATCACTACAAATGAGTTCTAATAAATAATTTTGCTTAATAGAATTAGATTTAAACAATTTTATAGTTTGATTTGCTTGAGAATCAATTTCACACTTCATATATTTATTTATATCTTTTTTATATTTTAAATTCATATGCATCAAGTATAATTATTTTATAATTTCTAGGTAAAATATTTTAAGTTCTTTGTATGGAATTGGTGTATAATCTTGAAAATTTCAACAATTTTTATTATATTGGTAATGTTCAAAAGCTTAAAAAACAAATACCAATCTAGTGCAAATGCCCAAATAATAGTCAGCGAGTCAATCTGCACTGATGTACTTCAAATTATTCTTGCCTTAACTGAAGTGAAGATTGATTTTTGTTTACATTTGAGGCATGATGGAGTACTTGGCCGACAAATAACTGACACACTACTCTGTAGATATATTGGCTAAAACGAAGTATTGTAGTTAACATTTTGTTGTCCAGTTCTCATTAACCGTTCTCAAAGATGGTATTTTGTAGTCTTGAGCTTAAACTTTATTTGCATGTTTATTATTTGGAATGTCATACAAAAGGATCATGTTATATGTATGTGTGTATTTTTATACATATCTATACCAAAGTAATTCTAAAATTAATACGACCTTCTAGTTGAGACATTTGTTTTTTATAATCCTAAAAATAGCATCTGTAAAGCTTTATCTTTGTAGCAGTATGAAAATGAATTATCTTATGGTTCATTACCTTTTTCATATGAATCTATATTATTCGACTGCTGTTCTATTATTTGGTATAGGTCCAACCACTCTACAATATAAAACATGTGTTATGATTATCTAGTAAATTAAATTTTCTTTGCCTCACATTTCAAGCTAAAAAAGTACAAATGGTATTTTGGAGAAGTTTTGTTTAATTTTTATAAACCAGTATGGGATGATTCAATAAATTTCAATAAGAATCATATGACATTTGGAAAATGCGTGCTAAAATTATTCAAATACAATACAAATTTATTCTTATGTTAAATAAAAAAGTACATTATCCAAAAAAGAAAAACAAAAAAAAAGTTCCAGATGTACGAATTAGTGGAACTCCTTTATGCTAATTTTATAATTTGATACTTATATAGTTAAACAATATTCAAATAAAGCACAAGATTTAGAAACAAAATAAATGGAAACTAGGACATACGATTCATTGAGAGTGGTTGATTTTAGGTTGCAGCTCCAGTTTCTACGAGTACTTCGTATGTTATAGGCTAAAGAGTAAAAACTAGGATTGGGAATTTCTAGGGAGATGAAATGCATATAGGAATAAACAATAAAAGGAAAAAGAGGTTCAAAAAATAGATGTGAAAAAATAAGAGAGCTTACTTTGAAATTGACTTATTGAGCAGATAAGCAGGGAGAGGTAAGCCGTGGAATGTTTACAGGATTGTCTCAAAATTTATAAATTATAAATTGTTTAAGGTGGGAGAAATCAAAGATATTTTTTGAAATATTTTCGAAAGCAAAAGATGGAAAGCTTTGGATCTCTATTTCATGATTTGGAGATGTGTGAACCGAAGAGAGATGCTTGATTGGGGAAATTTTGTTTGAGGGAACTGGAGAGGATCTGACTTGGGAATTTTGTTTTATAGTTAATTGTTATTTATCTAATCAAGAGCCAAGTCAAACAAATGCTGATTATGCAATAACAATTGAACCCATTGTTTGGTATTTTTATTGTGCTACTATTCATGGTTTTGAATTTTTTTGTTAATTTTATTCAGTTCATAAAAAAAAGTTTTTTGCTTTGTTGATTCTTTCTTTGTATCAGGTTTCTGACATGTCACTTGCTGACTATATTGCGGTGACTCCTTCAAAACATGCTACTTATCTTCCACACACTGCTGGACGTTATTCTGTGAAAAGGTTTAGAAAAGCACAATGCCCCATTGTTGAAAGGTTGACCAATTCATTGATGATGCATGGTCGTAACAATGGGAAGAAACTGAAGGCCGTTCGCATTGTTAAACATGCCATGGACATCATTCATCTCCTTACTGATACTAACCCAATTCAAATCATAGTTGATGCTGTCATCAACAGGTAAATAATGTTTTGTTTACATTTGAGTTAGTTCAAATGAAAGTCTAAGCGAGGCCATAATTTGTTTGGTGCTTTATTGATTTGTGATATTTCAAAACAGTTTATTCTACTTGAGTATTTATGGCTTACCAATTTCAGTGGAACATAGGATATTTTATACTGATTTTCTCAGTTTCATTTTTGTTAACGCATATATTCTATATTCGTCTTTACATGCAGTGGACCAAGAGAGGATGCCACTAGAATTGGATCTGCTGGTGTTGTTAGGCGCCAGGCAGTTGATATTTCCCCTCTGAGGCGGGTTAATCAAGCAATATATCTCCTCACTACAGGTGCTCGTGAGAGTGCTTTTCGAAATATTAAGACAATTGCTGAGTGTCTTGCTGATGAATTGATTAATGCGGCAAAGGGTTCTTCCAACAGGTGAGCTTTCTGCCCTGTGATTATTTAGGGCTATTTGCATACATTGCACCAAATTCTTATATCTTTACACATCTCGTACCTAAAGTTTTATATTTAAACAACACTCAAATCTTTAATATCACATCTATAACAACACTATTATCACTTTTTGAAAGTGAAATACACATTTTCAATGCATAGGTTTAAAGCATCAATGTGCTTAATATGTAAATATTGTAGTTTAGGTGTGAGATATATAAATACATAAGAATTGCGTGCTATACATGTAATTTTTTCTTTTATTTATTGTTTGCTTCGACTTTATCTTCATCAGCTTCAGTATTTTTTTATTCTAGAAATCTTTGCTGAGTGACGGCTAAAGACTTTATTTCTTTCTGTGTAGAACTACAAACGACTATCTAATTAATTCTGCATAACTGCATTTATGCATCCCACGTTTAAATTAATAAAAAATTAACAGATCTATAACTTTGTGACTTCTGTGATAAATTTATTTTAAGGGAAATTTACATACGTAGCACTCAATTCTTATGGATTTACATGTCACACCTAAATTTCGATATTTACATGCATTTCACTTTACCTATGTATGAAAAGGTGAATTTCACAATTAAAAAGTGTAACTAGGCTATTTTTTATTAGATATGAAAATAATTGCGTGCTATATGTCTAAAAATGAAAGTTTTGATGTGAGATGAGGAAATCCATCGGAATTGAGTGCTATGCATGGAAATGCCCCTAAATGATTTAGAAAAACAGAATTGTTTAGGTATTGCTTTTGTAAATGAGACGTTGTTCCACATTATTGCGTTGACTATTTAGATATTTATGTTTATAAATTAATTTATTGGTGATTGTTAATGTGAGTTTATTTTTTTTGGAAGTAACTTACATTTGTCGTTGTTTTGTTTGTAGTTATGCTATTAATAAGATTTGGGGAATTTCAAAATATTCACATAATTATGGTACATAATTCTTTAATCATAGATTGTTCACTTAACATTTAATTTCTTAAAAACCTCACAACAAAGTGGTCTTAGACTTGCTAGATTCTTCTTATCAACATGTTTTTTTTAAAAACAAGCTAGTCAAATTAATTTGAGTCATCTATTAATATCATACGATTTATAATCAAAGATTAACCTCTTGATTTGGGCTTATTTGGACTCGCATTAAATTTTTCTGGTGTCATTAGGCATGTTTCATCGACATTTTCAGTTTTTTATATGTTAAATTAGAATTATATGATAATGAATTTAATTTCAAGAAATTTTCAATTTAAATCTTTAATTGAGATCGTCCTTAAACAAATGGATTGATAATATATCAACTACAAATTCATATATTAGTGTAGAAAAATTTCTTATGAGGAATAATTTTAAGGCAAAATATTGAAGTTTAGATGATTCACAAGAAATTCACTTAATAATGAAATTCATAAAAAAAACACATTCTAAATTCAAATAATAAAGTCAATTTTTTGTTGCCTCGAACTTATAAAAGAATGATGTTTTGATGTAAATTCATTAGAATGTGCAAAAAATTTTGTGGAAGTAACACAAAACAATAAATAAAATAAATAAAAATGTACAAATAAAAGATAATAGAAATTATATGAAATAAAATGATTAAACATATTAAGAAATGAAATAAAAAATGTATAGAGATGATTTTTATGTTAATAATACAAAATGATACAATGAGTATATATATAATCTATTGAGAGTGCATAATTTCTTTATAATTATTCTTCAAATTAATTTATAGTTTAAGATTTAAATTTAATAATATTCTAAAAATTTTAATTTTATTTTCATATACAACAAGAACAACAATAAAACCTTAATCCCACTACGTGGGGTCGGCTGCATGAATCCTTTTTTTCCCTTGTCCTATTTAGTGTCATATTTTCATTTACTTCTAATAAATTAAGATCATTTTTTGTACAATAAGCCGAAGTCTAGTAGGTCTACCTCTGTCTTTATTAACATAAGTCGAACCTAAAACATCTACTCTCATAATCAGATCATTAGATGGTCGACGTTTAATGTGACCAAACAATCTAAGACGACTCTCTAATTTTTTCCTTCACTGGAGCTACACCAACCCTATCACGAAGATATTCATTTCGTATTTTTTTTCCAAGTGTAAAGCCATTCATCCGCCTAATCATTCTCATCTCGACAACACTTAACTTAGTATTATGCTTCTCTTTTAAAGGCTAACACTCAACGCCATAAAACATTGCATGTCTCACTACCATCTTATAAAGTTTTCTTTTCAATCTAAGCGATACTTTTCTATCACACAAAAGGCCCGAAACATTCCTCCACTTCAACCAACCAACTTGAATTCTACTATTAACACCCCAATCTATATCACCATCGCTTTGAACAACAGGCCCTAAATATTTAAATGGTTCACATCTTTTAATAATTTGATCACCCAAAGTTACACTTCTGTCACTAGAGCTACTACTACAAAAATTATATTCCATGTATCCAGTTTTAGTTCTACTAAAATGAAGGCCTTTAGACTCCAATGTAGACCTCCATAATTCAAGTTTTTCGTTGACTTTTTCTCTCATCTTATCCACGAGAAGGATATCATCAGCAAAAACCATACACCAAGTTACATCCTCTTGTAAATGTCTAGTAAAGCAAAAAGATATGGGTTTAAAGCCGATCCCTGATGTAATTCCACATAAATAGGAAAATAATTGGTCAATCCTCTCCTTCAGTTCGAACACAAGTAACAGCTCTAGTACATATATTTAATGACTTGAATATAAGTCATATCAACACCTTTCTTCTCAAGAACTCTCCAAAGGATATATCTTCGAACCTTATGGTAAGCTTTTTCTAAATCAATATAAATCAGATTTAGTTGCTTCTTATTTTCTCTGAACTTATCCATCAAACCTCTCAATAAATGTATAGCTTCCATAGTAGACCTGCCCGACATAAATCCAAATTGATTATGAGAAATCTTTGTAATATGACTTAACCTGTGCACATTTTTCACTTTATTCAAGTTCTATAACGCGTCGCTTCCAGGGGATACCCTGACACTTACACAATGTTCAAAAGGATTCATGTTATGATTTTATTTCAACAAGTTTTATGCTAAATGTCGACTACCTAATATAACTCTACACTTTTCACATTCTGACTTGGAACCGACAATGACATTGTTAAACTTTATTTTCATTTACTAAATAAAAAAATGAAATTAATATTTAAACCACAATTAATAATACCATATGTAAGAAGTGTAACTAATTGGGGCAATTACATAGATAGTACTAAAAATTTTAATATTTATTAAATTCATAAGCTCTTATATCTATTATTTAAATTCTTACGTAAATATTGAAATATAAAATAAAATTTTAACTCTTATTTTTTATCATATTCTCAATACTTTAATGATAATTAAAAAAGAATATAAGTTTTAATTTTGTAAATAAATAAAATTTGAGCTTTGTGTGTCATTGCAACCATTAGTTGAAAATCTTTTGACACCCTCATTATCATCACGATGGTCCATTATCAGACCAAAATGTTATATAAGAATTGTCTTTTTTTAGTATACTTATACGAGTTTTTCTAGTGCCGCACTTGCTTTCGGGTTTTTTGACTCCGTACTTACAGAGGATAGAGGCTGAATCAGGTGTGACACTAGACCAAGATGGATAATTCTTATATAGCATTTACTCTGAGAATGGACCGCTGTGATGATAATGATGACGCCAAAAGATTTTCAAACCAACAAGTGTGATGAGGCAAGAAGCTCAAAATTTATTTATTTAAATTAATACTCAGAATCATTAAATTATTGAGAATATGATATAAAAAAATTAAAATAAGAGTTGAAGTTTTATTTTATATTTTAATATTTACATGATAATTTAAATTATATATATAAGATGTTATGAATGTTATAAATATTAGAGTTTCTAATATTATCTATGCAATTGTCCCAATTATTTACAATTCTTTTATATGGTATTAATTGTGGCTTAAATATTAATTTCAGTTTTTGATTTATAATATGAAAATAAATTTAAAATTTTTCATAAAGTTATTAAAGTTAAATCCTGTACTATAAATTAATTTAAAGAATAATTATAAGTAGATCATACACACACGGATTATCTAAAGTCATAAATGTAAAAAAATTGTTCTTGATTTTAAATAATTACTAATTAGATAACATTACCATAAAAATTATAAATTTCAGTTGATTTTATATGTACTCATTATATCATTTTGTATTATTAACATAAAAGTTCATCTTAATATAATTTTTATTTTATTGTTTAATATGTTTAATCATTATATTTCATATAATTTATATTTTGTTTTATTTATATATATATTTTTACAATTGTTTGTTTGTTTTGTTTATTTTTTTGTGTTACTTCCACAAAGTTTCTTGCACATTCTAATGAGTTTAGATCAAACATTAATCTTTTTTATGACTTTTTTTTTTTTGAATTTAGAATGTGTGATTTTTTTTATTATGATTTTAATTATAGAGTGGATTTCATGTGAACCATCTAGAGTTCGATATTTTGCCTTAAATTATTCCTCGTAAGAAATTTTTTTACGCTAATATTTGAATATGTAGTTGATATATTATCAATCCATTTGTTCAAGGACGATCTCAATGAAATATTTCAATTAATTTTTTTTTGAAATTAAATTAATTATTTTATAAATTCTACTTTTAACAAACTTACAATAAAATTGAACATGTTGATGAGGCATGCCCAATGACACTATAAAATTTTAATGTGAGTCCAAATAAACCCAAATAAAATGATTAATGTGTGATTAAAAGTTGTATGATATTAATTGATAACTCAGATGAATTGGACTTGGTTGCTATTAAAAGAACATGTTGATAAGAAAATTCTAGCAAGTATAAGATCACTTTTTTTTTTTTAGGTTTTTAAGAAATTAAATGTTAAATGAACAATCTATGTGTTGAATTTGAATCTCTTCGGGAGACACTCTTAAAGAATAGAGTATTGGATGAGAAGAAGAGAGAGGACAGTAGCACTGTAATGATTTGTCAGATGCATTTATTATTGAGGCACTCCATTATTTTTAGAGCTAAGTTGGTAGATGTTTACATACTCTACTCCTAGGGTATGTAGATACGGCGGAGGTACTTTGGTCCAATTCATAATAACAAACCATAAATTCTGTGAGTGTGGTTGGGCGTCTGCTAGGCCAGGCGGTAAGCGATTTATTTGTTCTGGCGAACATTCTTTTGGTGTCTTCTTTGGATGATAAGTCTTTGGTTTCCCATTCCTTTTTTCCCTTCAAAGATGTGTTGCTTTTCCCTTATTCGACAGTGGTTTGGTACATTTTGATGACTTTGGGATGTCTCCAACAGGCTACGGTGGGTTACGCCTCTCTTTCCTACTTTCCCATGGGTGTTCTCGAGATCCACGCCAACTCATTCTTGATGTACACTTTAAAGTTCCTCAATTTTATTGTTCCTTGATAATGATGACTTCAATAAATATGAGAAAATTTTACTGCAAGGGAATATTTCAACTACCATTTAATGCTATAAATAAACGCAATATATTTTTGAGCCCGGGATCATCAAATAAAAATATGTGAGATGTGGTTTCATCGTTTTGGATTTGTTTTCGCTTTCTGTGCTTTTGTCTTTATTAGTAGTTTCGTGATGGAAAAGTTGTCTGATTCCAAATTGCAAGTTGCCGATAAGGCCAGTGTGTTGGTTGCTCTTGGAATCAGATCGCGTCGTCCCTCGGGTGAGCATCGAAAAGGAAGTCGATCAAAAGACAAAAATCAGCGGAAGAAATGGGAAAGGGGGAATCGTTGGATTTGATCCGCGTCATGTTGAGATCTGCTTTCATGATTGAGTACAAGTCGGGTGTTCCATTGTCGGGCTCGTTGGTGGGAGTTCCCTCTATAGCTTACCTCTCGCGGATTCTCTCAAGTGTTCGTATCTTTTTCGATGACCAACAAATGATGGAGCCAATCCCGCATTTGGTGAAAAGCTATCTGTGGGTGATATACCATCCTGCGATGCAGAAGGTAGGACTTGGTATGAGGTCATTCAGAGTTTAGGTAAGATTCTTTTCCCTTCTTTCCTTCACTAATACAGGATGCGTGCTAACGATCTTCCTTCTTGCAAATGGGGATTTTTTCATTGGGCATCTTTTGGGGATTGTTGTGAGCGGTGATCCGATCCCTAGGATGGTCGTTGCTTCGGGTGATCTAGCTGCCAATGAAGCAGATGTTAGTGGTCATCCCGTTGGAGTTGATGCGACCCCAGAGGAAGTTCTTGAGGGTTTTCGATTGTCTCCAGGGACTTTCCTCGTGTCGACTATCAGAAATGAGGGTAACGAACTTCTCTAAGAGATCTTCTATGGATTCTTCAGAAGGGGGCCTGCTCTCCCAAGGACTGTTGGAACTACCACAGTGATGTGGATGACGTTCATTATGTTAGTTCGGGGCAGGGTCTCCAGTGCTAGTGCTTTCCCCTTGTCTTTGAATTGGATGTCTCAGGGCCATGAACTCTTTTTAATTTACCCGCTTTGATCAGCTCTTCGATAAGGCTCTGGAGGTGTTTGCATTCTTCCGTGTCATGATCATGGTCACGGTCACGATGGTATTTGTAGTACTTCCCGTCATCCCGGAGAAAGCTTCCAGCTCTCATCGGGGCGGGCTTCCTGGATGTCGTCCCCTACTTCTGCCATTGATACTCTCAGCGGGGTAGCTCACAAGGTGTCTTTGTACGGTGGTTCGTAACGAAGTGTCGACCATTTGTGGTACCATATCGGCTGTGGGTTTCGACTTCGTGCCTAATAACCATGATGTTCATGTCTCCTGAATTTCTCGTTGTCATGGGAGGTCTAGCCTTCTTCGAAACGACGTCAAGCCAGTAATCCACGTTCCTCTCTTGGTCTTGTTCGCGATGCGTGGATAATTTTTCTTGGCTCGGCATCCCACCGACTCCCTTTTTGGGGTTGATTCATTCGCCAACATGTCTTTGTTTGTCTTTTCTATCAATTCGGCCATATCTTGGGGTTCGTTGATGGTGAGGTCTTAGGAGAATATCTCAAACCCCAAGGTTTGCTTAAAGATGCTTACGGGGGTGTCAACTTTAAGATCTTTTACTTCTAGCATTTTCCTCTGCAAGCGTGCTATGACCCCTAGCAAGCTCTCATGCTCGCCTTGTTTAAGCTACACAATGACTGTTGGCTCTTGACAGATTGCTGAGCGTTGATAAATTGCGCGAGGTACAATCTTTTGAAGTCAGCTAAACTGCCGATGCTCCCTGCTAGAAGGTTGTGGAACCACTTCAAGGGTGACTACCTTAAGGTGGTGAAAAACAGACTTCACTTGAATGCGTTTGAGATCTTGAGCAAGCATATGGCCCACCCGAATGCTGCGTGATGATCGTTGGGGTCAGACCTCCCTCTATATGCCTCAAGGGCCAGTAGCTTGAATTTTTCGGGGTTCCGCCTCAGATATGCGGAGGGAGAAGGCATTTTTCGGTTGGCTGGGTGCCTCCACACGATCAACACATTGCTTTTCTATCTTGGCTGACATTACACCATCCTGATGTTATGAGTCATCTGCTCCTTCTGGACTGCATCCCGCTCTGCCATTGTCATGCGTCGGGGCCACCTCCCGTGACTGGTTTTTTCATTGTGGGGCTTGGTACCCCGCTAAAGTGGTGACGCACCTTAAGACTTCGGCAAATTGGCCGTCACTTATTATGATATGGGCTCTCATTTCAATGTCCTCTTGTGGGGGTTCGTGTTGGCTATTGCCCTTTGTTGCTTGCCTTTCTTTGGGATCGCCGTGCTCCTCATTTAGTTGACGACATGACTCCATGCTCACAACACGTTTTTGGATGTTGAATTTGAATCTATCCGGGAGACATGCTCAAGGAATAGAACGTTGGATGAGAAGAAGGAAGGGAGAGGGCAGTAGCACTGTAATGAACTGTTAGATGCCTTTATTATTGAGGGAGCCAGTTGTTTATTGGGCTAGGTTGTAGATATTTACATATTGTGTCTCTAGGGTACGTAGATATGGCGGGGGCACTTTGGTGCAATGCATAATAACGAACTATGAGCTAGGCGGCTGCTAAGCCGGGCGATAATCGATTTCTTTGTTCAGGTGAACATGATTTTGGTGAGTCTTCTTGGGATGATTCACCCTTGATTTCTCATTTCTTTTTTCCCTTCGAAGGTGTGTCGTTCCGCAAGGCCCCCCACCCTATCCCCAACAGGCTCCGATGGGTCATGCATCCCCTTCCTCCTTCCCCATAGGTGTCCTTGAGATCCATGCCTGCTCATTCTTGATGTACACTATGATTAAAGAATTGTGTGCTATTTATGTCACTTTTCCTTTTGTTTGTTGTATGCTTTGATTTTTATCTTCATCAACTTTTACTTGAGCAACAGCTAAAAACTTCTTTTCTTTCTTTACAGAACCACAGACTACAAATTAACTCTGCATAAACTGTATTTATTCATCCCACGTTTAAATTAATAAAAATTTTTAAATGATTTGGTTGCTGGCTTTATAAAAAGAGAGAATTGTTTAGACATTATTGCTTTGACTAATTAGATACTAATTAAATTTTATCAGCTATTGTTAATATGAGTTTAATTTTTGGAAGTAACATTCGTGTTTATGTCGTTGTTTTCTTTGTAGTTATGCCATCAAGAAGAAAGACGAGATTGAACGTGTGGCCAAGGCAAACCGTTAGAAGGAAAACAATTTTTTTTTTCTGAGATGCATTTCATATCGTCTTATCTTGTCTTGAGATTGTTGTTGTGCTTTTAGGACTTGGTCGAGTTGTGGATGTTTGTGGTTGTGGATGTTTGCTTTGTCTTATAAATCTGGCGCTCGAATGTTTCTATTATATTTGCAGTTTCTTTGTTTTCAGAGCACGAGAACTTCAAATGTTAACATTTATTTTTTCATAAAGTTGTGGATGTTTGTTTTGTCTTATAAATCTGGCGCTCGAATGTTTCTATCATATTTGCAGTTTCTTTGTTTTCAGAGCGCGAGAACTTCAAATGTTAACATTTATTTTTTCATAATCATCTTATAATTCATGGTTACCTAAATTATTTGTATTTATCACTCATCAAGTTGATAATATTAAAACATGCAAGAGATACATTTTGGGGGTCACATTTGAGTCCTCAACATGGTTTAATGAATATGTATGATGTCATCTATATTTGGTTGTTGTGATATAATGACCTCATTTAATTTTATTTTTTACTTTGATATTATTGTTCTAAAAGGTGAAATTATATATATATATATTATATATAATTTTGATGCAATAAATTATTTTTAGTACTTTTTTCTTTTTATTCCATTTATTTATTTAAAATTCCAATCTTAAAAATAAAAAAAATAATATAAACTATATGTGTTAGGACTCATTAATTATTTTACAAATATGAACTATGCATAAAATGGTCATAATTATGAGAAACATAATTAAGGTTTCTTTTTGCTTCCTTTAAATGTGGAATTTTCTAAGAAAATGAATACTAGGTTTGTTTCTTCCCCTCAATTATAACTTTTATAAAACATAAAAGCTAAAATTCAACTAAAATACTTGTAAAAGAGATAATATTATGTTTAACTTAAATTAAATCTTGTTGAAATAAATTTCATTTATTTATTTATTTTTTTTTTAAATTTTAAACTAAATTAGATTCCATTACTTGAAAATATTGGGTTACTATTTAAGTCAGGCTTGAGTCAAGCATATAAACCCAACTATTATTAGAGTAAAATTATTGAGTTGATTAGAATAATTCAAAATTAATTTGAAATTAACTTGGCTACTATTGAGATTCAAAGCCTAATTAATTGTGTTATATGGGTCATATTTGAGTTATTTGGTTCATATTAATAAAAAAAGTATAAGATTAATATGCTAAACATGCTAAACTAATAGAATTTGGTTTATACAAATTCCATGCTTTGTTTGACTAGGCTTTTCGATTCTTCTACTTTCAATGAAACATTGATAAAAGTCTTTGGCTTTGTTTGGGGTTCAACTTCTCCGAAATTTACCCCCACTGGAACGAAAAAAATATTACATCCGGAGTTCGACGCAAGTTGCGTCTGGACAACGGTTGCGATCCACCGAAGTTTTTTTTTTTTCCCTCATTCGCTTTTTCCGGTGGATCACATCTTATTTCTAGACTTCAAAGGTAATATTTTTTCAACTGGAACATCATTCTCCCATATTTCTAATCAAAAGCATGACGAAGCTTTTTTTTTTTTCCGTTCTGCTATTTCGTAAATTGAAATGTCAAAATTAACCTCGTTCTACTTCCTTACTTCGCCACCTACCCCCCTTTTCACTTATGTTTCCCTGTCTTTGTTCAACTTTTTGTTTGTTCTCATTAGCTTTGTCTCAAGAAAAAAAATTGCGTACGTAAGATGTACGCAACGCTGCGTACGACAGTAGGTTACAGGAAGTGTATTTGAGAGTTACATCCGCGTTATGCCCCCTATAACCTCCCTGTAACCTACAGAAGCGTGGAACTTACTAGAATGTACAAATAGGTTACAGGGAGGTTATAAGGGGTATAACACATATGTAATTCTCAAATACACTTCCTGTAACATACTGTTGTACGCAGCGCTGCGCACGTCTTACGTATGCAAATTTTCTCTGTCTCAATTTGCTTTCTAGACCAGAGTCAATGCTTTTTAGGCTAAAACGCTACTCTTTCCTTCCCAAAGCTTGAATCCAAATAATACATCAACTTTAAAAAGTTAAACGACAAAACATCATATTTTTGAAAGCACATTTTAAAACAGCTTTTAAAAAAAGCAGAAGCTTAGCCAAATCGGTCTTTGGGTTCATTTGAAGGAGCTTGGCTGTTCGGCGAAGCTCCGTGTGGCGGAACGAGCATTGTCATAAGAGTTCCAAAACAACAACAAATTGAAGTTGCGCAAAAAAGTTTCGGGTGACGTAGAGAGACACAAGTTTACCAAACTAAAAAAAATGCACATCAGTGTTTAAAACAACAACCGAATAAAACGAAGCTTGAATGCTTTCTCAAATTAAACCTTTGATCAAATTAAATCTAGATCAAATATATAAAAGAGTTAAATTCATATTTTACCAAGTGCCCAACCTCAGCTATCGATATGATCTGATTTCGAGCTCAGCTAAGGTCGGCTCAAATCGATAAAAAAGAAAATTCAATCCAAAGTTTTTGCTAGTAGCTCTGCTTGTTTATTTTGATCCGAGCCAAACTTTGAATCAATTTTTGATTAACGATATTTGAGCTAAATTTGTTAAAGTTATAGCCATAAACTATTAACGATCCGATTTCCAATCTAATTGAGATTGACTTAAAATTGGTTCGAAAAAAATTTAATCAAACATTTAATATTTTAACTGATAGTTCGACTCATTTATTTTAATCTGATCGAGATTTGGGCTAAAATTCTCTCTTAACTAAATTCACATCCCTATACCTGTCAATCCATATTCCGCAATTAGGACTCCTATGCAGGAGCGTTTATTGAGTGTGAACATCGCACACAAATTTACGTGCAGCATACAATCTGAAACATTGAATTCCATCTCTTTATTTTTTTATTTTATTAAAATGTCACACTAACATTAGAGCGATTATTACGTGCGGAGAGCGCACGCAGCTCTCTATTAGAGCGATTATTACGTGCAGAGAGCGCACGCGGCTCTCCGATCAGAGCCGCACTCCACACACCTACTAATAATTAGACCTAACATTGACTCTCTGACCGGACACCGGCACGCAAAACGCAATAATTTTTCCGTGTGCAGACCAGCAGTTCGAACCAAGCAGGTGCAGATCGCGCGCGGATCGTAGATCGATTTTCTATTCGCCATAACATTGCTGCTCATCTGGTCGCAGCCTATTCTTCTTCTCTCCACCTTTCATTTCTCCTTAGGTTGCTGCGACTGATCGATGTCGGCCCGGCAGGGTCCGCCGAAACATCAGAATAAATTTGCCTGGAATCCTAACGCCGGTCATAAGAAGAACGAGAAGGTCCTTCTCGCCATTAAGCACGTCTCTGGTGTCACTTTCGTCTTCTTTGATTCTTATTATGTTTATTTTTTGTAGGAACTAGGGGGAAAGTTTCGGCCTTACTCGGATATTACCGGGGTATGCCCAAGATGCAAGGAGCAGATCGAATGGAAGCGAAGGTCTGCTTTGACTCCTTTCCGTTAATGATTATCCCTCTGTAAATTGATGAAAGATGTTCTAATCTTTTTTTTTTTTTTTTTCCTTTTTTTTATTGTCGGTATGGGAAGTATAAGCCTCTTGTAGAGCCTGCCAAGTGGTCAGTTTCCATTTTCTATTACCAACTAATCCTGTTTTCGTTTGATATAGTTCATTTAATTGCTTTTAAATAGACAGTTGGTGAATTCACATACGTATCACTGAATTGCTCAGATATCTAACATCTAAATTTTTACATTTATTATATAGATTCAAATGACTTCAAAACCTATGCATGAAAATGTATATGTCACCTTATATAAGTTAATTTTAATGATGTTTTTACGTCAGTTGGTCGTTAGAGTATTTCATAAGTTAATAAATATGTAAGTTTTGATGTTTAAAAATATAGAAATTTAGTAGCATGTAAGTAAAGCTCACTATAAAGCAGGTTTTAGAATGAACAATGCTATAAGAAAACTAAATCGGCAGTGAAAAATAAATGGCTAAACTTTTGAATTGTAGGATATGGGGGTAGGATGATAGTTTAATGCTTAATAGCCCATTTTTTTTTGTTGATTTCGCTTAAAATGATTAGCTTCTAAACTTTTATTTTGAATAATGATGATTTTATTATTATTATCAGTTTTTGTGTGCGAAAATGAAATCATTATGTTTGATGGAGTATTAGGAAGATTTGTCAAATCAATATTGGTTTCTAAATACAAGTTTGATTGGCAACAATTAGGGATTGAAACCATCTTGGTTTTAGGAAATCCTATGGCTATTGAATTGTTAAAATTGTTTGGTATGACATCTACTAAGTTTGACTAGTTCATGGTAAACCGTTCAAATGTCTGTTTTAGGATTTAAAATTTCAATTTACATGGGATTTAATTAGAAAAATAGATATTGGAACCAAAATGCAGTTGGCAAGCAAGGGGTGTTGGAGAGTTAGAAGGAGAGGACAATACCTTAACGTGTCTCAAGTCTAAGCCCTGGAAAATGTGGGAGAAGTAAGCCAATGAAGTGGGTGGAGAGAGAGTAGATGATGACTTGGCTTCTAAGGAGGGACGTGGATGTTTTGATGAGAGGGAGGGGTAACACCATTGAAGAATGTGAGCTTCACAGAGAGGAAGCTAGCCATCTAAAAAAGAGAAGGAAGGTCACAGCAATACCTAGAGGATCGAAGAACCTATGAGACCCCACAAGTTTTGGTACTGTAAATCTCGCTCTATACCAGATTTGATAGACTCTGCCAAGCCAAATAAATTGGGATATAAAATGCCTTTGAATTTAGATGCCTCAGAAAAGTTTTTTTTTTTTGGCAAACTTTAAGCAAAGTTCTAGTTAAGTACTTGTTAATACATGTTTCAAACAGCCCTACATCCAGCCAAATTATGTTTCTAACTAGTGTTATCGTCTTTAGATGCATTTTTCTAATTTTAAGCACCAAATGAGCTATCTCTGTTCATGATTTTTTTTTTATATTTGATTTTTAAGCTTTATTAAATATATAATGTTTATCACCTTTTTTTCATTCTTTTTGATAGTATTTGTGCAATTTTTTCAGCCAGAAGTGCACCAAGAGAGTGGTTCGCCAAGCATATCATAGTGTATGCTCGGGCAAGTATCTCAATTTACATACAAATGATTAGTTATTTTGGACTGGGTTTTCACTGATTATTTTATAAGTTAATATGTCCTTGTTGAATGTATGAAAAATATTTGGCATAGGATGTGCGAAGGATCTCAATGTGTGTGCTAAGTGTTGCTGCAACAAGGATCAGATTGTGGGGAGGTGATTTTCTTAGAATGCTAACCTTTTTCCTCTTATTTTGAATTGGATGTTGATCTTTTTATTATTTTCATAGGGATGCCACAGAGGTTGAGGCTGAGCAAAAGGCCCTTGAAGAAGTTGGTTATCTCATTTGCCTTTATGATGTTTATCCCTTGATGATTTATGCCACCTTAGAGGCTTGTTTAATTTTGTTTTGTTTATAGGCAATTAAAAATGCTCGTGAAAGGGATAGAAGGACTCTTCTACGTGCTGTAAGTCATTGAAATTGGAACCTTGAATCCACTTATCATTTTTATATGCTATTCACACTCGACTTTACCATGTGTTGAGCCCAAATCATTTATCATTGTTGTCTCGTTATGTGGCTTAAAGATGTGTTCAATTTATTGAATCTGTACATTGTCTCTTCAAGTAAACCTAATCATGTTTTTTATGCAACCATATAAAGTAAGTACTGCATTTAGCTTTTGACTTTTCTAAATAAATATTTTGTAATTTTTACTTTCTGAGATTTTATTTTTCTTCCCAATGCTCTGACCTGCTTTTACTTTTAAGGAAAAAGATGTTTTTTAAATTTTTGTTTACTATTTAGATTCCACATGCTACAATGTGTCCACTAGAAGTTGTTTTCGGAGCTGGATGGGTCTATCCATGAAAGCATTATTGTGTTCCGTGGTAGCTTGCTTGCATTCTGCTTTTTGTAGGAGTACAACATAAATACCGTCTCCCTTATAATTACATATGTATCAAAATCACATCAACTGCAAGCCTCTTCTCAAACCCTGAAGTCGAACCTATGCAGTGAAGTGACACAGTACTCCACATTGCAAACATTCAGTAGTGAAATGGTGCAGAGAGGTAATGACACAACAAGAAAGTGTCAACGAGAAATTGATGCAAACAAGATATGAATTCTCTATCTTCATCAATCAACCAGTTTGAGAGGATTTTTGGTTGGATGGAATTTTTGGCAAGAAATCTGTGTTATATGGGAATATGATGATTAGTTCCCTTTGGTTGAGCTTATTTGTACTTGTTGGTCTTTCTTGTATTTTAAACACTTTTGGAACGCTATAACCAAACATGTTAAGATGACTTTTGAGTTAGAAACAACAATTCGACTACAAGTTTACGAAAATAGAAATTATTAACACCTCAACTTTAATTTTTCACCACAATTTTCTGACAACTTTTTCAAATAACAATTGCCAGGCCACCAAATGAAGCCCAAAAGTATTATTAAATTCATACTTAAACATATTAAAAAAATCCTATATGGTTTCATTTGGATGCTTGTAGATGGAAATCATGTTTTAATTAATGATGATTTTGTTTTCAAATAAGTGTTAAAATGAAATATTTATTTTTGTGTGATTTTGAAGGTGTTTGTAGTGCGAAATTTTTATTGATTTCTAATTTTATTCAATCAAATTACAGAATTTAAAAGATACATTATTCCTTTAGACATGATTCAAGCTTCAAGCAACCAAATGATTTGATATATGTTGCAATTGTATTAAAAGCTTTTCTGAGTCTGGGGGTTATCAGCAAAGCTACGGTCTTCAAAAAAGAATGAAGTTGTTAAGGTCCAAACTTGCCAATAAATGAGAAGGCAAGCTTGTGAGGTTCATCTCTTAAAACATGTGCTGTTGATTTTGTGAAGCTGTTGTACTAAAAAATCTCAACGAGTGGAACTTATAATAATGAAGAATTTTCATCTACAACGAACAGAATGCATGATTCACAACATTAAATCATAAAGGGCTTGCATACAAAATACAATTTTAGAACTTCAAATTTGCAAAAAATACTTTCTGCTATGCAGGTAGAGTAATAATAAATTTTCTATAATACTTGCTTAGGAAATGAGACTAATAATAATGTTGATAATATCACATATTTCTATATTGCAAGGAGAAACAAATACATTTACCAATATGACATCAATCACATAGTATTATAGTTTGAAACTTTTATTACACTTCTATATACATCAAAGGATTAACACTTTAAACATGTATGAAAATAGGAAAATAATCAGAAGAACATGATGGGCTGTAAGAATTTAATGATGAAACTAGAGAAATTCTCTGTAATAATTCATAATAGAAATAAAATAAATGATGTTGAAAGATGAAGAAAGATTGAAGCTAATGGAGTAACTTAATGTGGCTTAACTTCATTTGACATCACTTGCTCACCATATATAAATGAATAATAGGAAAAAAATAAAAAGAAACTTAGCATACCTAAAGCACTCTTAATCATTATGGTGAATCATGAGTTTGTGATCACTAAACAGCTCGTTGATATGGAAGCAAGACTCCGTTGGATGATTCATGGAGGTTTGGATCAAATCTCGAGGATCACATCTTAGGTACATTTAAATGAGATCTCGATCGACTCAGCAATTAGGATAGCAAATTTGTGCCCTCTCAGGATGAGATATACTACTCATTACTCTCAACTTGATAATTGCAACTGTCAGATGCTTTTTTGCTAGGACATTTCCAAAGCCATGTTGCTTGTCAAGTTCAAAATTTTGCACTCAGATTCCAATAGAGGTCGAATTTACCTAGCCAACCACATTGTCTACTTTGCATTCACTGTCTCATGATTTGATATCAACAATACATTGAAGTGTAGGTTGTTTTTCACAATTTTAAAAGAGTTGACCTGGAGTTTTTTTTTTCCTGAACACCTCTTGGGATGATTACATCGTTCGATGAGTTCAAGAGAATGTTTTTAAATTAATTTGCTAGTGCCTAGATGTTGTTGAAGAATTTCAAACTTTGTTGAGGATGTGGTAAGGGCCTGACAAGTCACTTAGGAATTTCATGAATGGGTTTCAAAAGAGTAGCAAGTTAAATATCTTAAGTTGGCTATGGATCAAGTTGCCTTAAACTAGGGCCTTAAACAAGTTGCCTTAAACAAGTAAGTCTAGACTCGGTTTTCCATCCTTTTTGATTTATTTATCTTTTGTAAGGCTACTTGCAGATGTATATATACCTCTCTTGTTATACTAAGGAAGTATAATAGAAGATCTTGAGAGATTTTTCTATTGTTTTAATTTCCATATGGTATTAGAGCAAGGTTAGGGTTTTTCTGTCAGCCTTTATTCTTTTTTTATATGTTTAGGGTTTTCACTTTCAACCTTATTCTCTTGGGATTTTTTTTTGTATTCATTATGTAAGGATTCTTTAAATGCCCTTAAATGAGTCGACCATGATTATTGATGAAAAATGGATCAAGGAGAGATCCAAGGATTTCAATTTTCTTATCATTTGAACGAGAAAATTATCTTAAAAAGTTCTAAATTGTGAAGTTCTTTTTGAAGGAAAGTGAACAATATTACACCTTGTGGATCAACCTTCGAAGCTTAGAGACTCAAATTTTGTACTTTGGGAAGAATTTATTTGCATGGTCATGACAATTTTGGAACATTATACTATTAGAAATTAGCGAGCCTTCTAACCTCCTCTATATTGCAAAGGATTTTTGGTATTGAATTAAATAAACTTACTCAAAAGTGAAGATGTTGCACTCATTTTTAAAATCAAGATAAAACTCATCATTATAAATAAGATAATATTTATGTTATTGAATACTAATTCCATGAAGGTTTGTTAGTTATATTTGGATTACTATTGGTCTTCAAATATAATGTTGTGAAGATGCGGTGATTCTCAAATAATTTGTGCAGAGAGAGAGAATCTTTGAATTTATGATAAAACACAATAATTAATTTGATTAAATTTGAATCCAAATTTTTAGCAGAGGAAATCTTCATTTTCTAAATGAATTATTATATTTCATATGAGCTAAACAAAGGAGTATTATCTCTCAATGATTCGGCCCTCAAAATATTTGTCATAACAAAATTTGAATCCCGAGATATGATAATAAACGTAAAATAAAGACATTATTTTTTAATAATAAGACTAACATATAATAAAATAAAAATAATTATTTATGCATTTGACTATAGTTTTTCATTGGCGTTAAGTGAAGAGAACAAATAGCAAGGGAATCATCAATGATTGAAGTGAGTATTCCTACACTTAAGTTATAATATCATTTTTGTATCTCTTCTAAGCCATTTGTATGATTTATTATTGATGCGTGATTAATGTTTTATGTATCCTCTATTCTTAAATTTTATCAGTCATTTCATTATGAATGTTTAGTCTTTTATTATGAAAAACTTTATGCAGTATGGTATTAAATATTACATTTTGAGTGACATGAAAATGTAAATGTTATAGACTATATAGTGTGATTGTTTGTGCGTGTTTGACTATAATGGAGTTCACCCCTTGGTACAATAGAGAACATTAAGGTACCCGTGCACATATATGAAAAATGATATTAATATTGATTTATCTTCATTGATACAAGTTTTAAACGGTACTTCTTTAATGATTGTATACAAATTGATAAGATTTTGTTATATAAATGGTACAGTAAGACAATGGTTAGAATTACTTTGAATGATGATATTAGATAGTACAAATATTTAAATGCTCTTGGATTAATTTACAGAAAATTTTGTCGGAATGCATTTTAGTTTCATTTTCATTGTGTTAGTTTAGGAGTATGAGTATAGTTAGCTTGCTATTGTTTTAAGTTAACATTTCATGTTTAATTAAATGATTAAAAGACGAGTAATAGAAAAGAAAATAATTATAGAAAATATGAAGATAAAAAAATATTGTAAATTTAGTTTTATTACTTATAACTTATTTTATAGTGACCCTTTCATTTGTTAACTCCTAATTATAGAAAATGAATGTAGAAACATTTAATTTCCATCGTTTGATCATCTGTTTCTGTCTTGATTAATTTCAAGCTTGGGGTTGTGTTGTGATAGAAATGGTAATAGAGCTAAGATTTAGAATTAATTAATACAATCTTAAATAAAAGAGCTATAGTGTAATTATAAGAAAATTTTATAGTAATAAAATTAATAATTTAAGTTAACACTAATTAAGTAATTATTTTAATTCAGACAAATGGCTGAAATCGAGATTATAAAAGAGGGAAGTCCGGTAAGAAATGAAGTACCACTTGCTATAAATGTGAGGGTGAATGTCCTAGCCCAAATAATGGTGACAATGACAATTGATTCACAAGTCTAGACCATAACTTGCTGGTAGTGATACAGTTGTCGTGGATATGTATCTAAAAATATTTCAAGATCTGCGCCCACTTCTGTTAAATGAAACAAAAGATTCGATTGAAGCGGAGAATTGGTTGATGAGGATGAAAATGTACTAAAAAGCATGATATGTTTGAATGAAAGAATAGTACCATTAGTTACATTTATGCTTGATGGAGAAGCTGAGAGGTGGTGGTGTGGGCAACGCCAGGACAATCTAGGGGATATACCCAACATGATGGTAAGCAGAGAGGGTTTTATGGAGCTTTTAAGAGAATGATTTGTACCCTTATCAGTTCGAAGGTAGATGCATGACAAGTTCATCAAGTTGGTGTAAGGAGAGAAGACAATTATGCTGTATGAATCAAATTTCACTCTACAATCATAGCTGGTAGCTACTTCAAAAGAGAAATGTTACATATTCCTTTCTGGATTTAAAAATTTGATTAGGCAGCCATTGGCGCTTTTGGGGATGGATGACTACTCAATGTTAGTGGAGCGGGTTAGAGGAGCAGAGATTAATTTTTAGGTTTTTTAGAAGCGTAAAGAGACGCCGCAAGAAAGAGTATTGATGAAGGAGAGCATGTGGATCAATGAAAGGGATTCAATGTGAAGAAGCCCAGGTTTAGTTCATATAGATTGAGTGGTGACACTTCTCAAAATACTGTAGTTACTTGTGCCAAATGTGGAAAATAACATGAATGTGATTGTTTGATGAGCTCGTATGCATATTACTGGAGTCGTCAGCCTGGTCAGATAGCTAGATATTGCTCTTCACTTTTTCATAAAACCTCAGAAGAACATAAATCAGCTAGAGCTCATTCTCAAAAGACTGTAGGTGGGCAGAGGAGTGGTTTGCAGCTTCAGCTCATACTCGAGCTCAACCAAGGAAACATGTTCAACCTCGAGCTTATTCTCATACTAGTAGAGAGCTTAAAGAACCTGCTGCTGATGTTGATGTTACTAGGGATGATGAGTGTTATATTTTATCGCATGTTATAGGAGTGTTATTCTAGTGTATTTCTTTTGCAGAGGATGTGTGTTATTATTATATTACCTTGCTTTAGATGTGTTGTTATCTTGTTTCATTTTTTGGGAAAGTTAGTTATCTTGTTATAGACCATATTTTCTTGTATCCATATTTCAGCTTGTTGAATGAGATTTAAATTTCATGAAAATTTATGGATTATATAGATTTTTCCTGTTTAATGAGAAGTGATTTGAGGCTTGAGATATAAATCACATTCATATATTTTAAATTTCAAGGAAAGTTTTTTATGAGAGAGATTGTAATATTAAAATTAATTTTAATTTTAATTAATTTTTAAAAATATTAATAAATAATTGCTTTGATGCCTACTCGTTTGAAACAGATGCATTGGCAACAGTGGAGTTATACAGAGGGCTTATCCCTCGTCTCCTCTCAACAACCTCATTAGAGAAGGAAACGAGAGTTAGAGGGCAAGAGACGGGGAGAGAGGAAGAGAAAGCGAGCGAAGGAAAATGGAGTAGGAGGCTGTGAGGAAGAAGAGCACAGAGACCAAGCTATTTCTTTATTGTTCGGCTCACATATTTGATCAAGCCTTGTAAACTGTCGTAAAAGAAATCCATGCCCTAATCAAAGAAGAAAGGAGGAGGAAGAAGAAAAGCTCGCTCATTTTGCTTACTCGAAGAACACGCCGCTTCTATGCAAAGGGAGTCGACATTACCTTCAAATGTATTAGCGATTCATGTGCATCTAGGGCTATCGAGCGGCTTGAAGAAGTAAGAAGTCTCACTTGCGTAAACCTAGAGGCGGCATCGTTGAGATAGAAGGTAGTGCTTGATTTTGAGGTGTGAAAGAAGAAGACGATGCCGCAACCACAGTGAAGGTGCCTACTTCTCGAGTGTGGGAGGTTTGATTTTGTTCCATGCGAACAAAGGGGGCATCAAGCAGAAAGAGGAAGGAGAAAGGAATTGTATTCGGTGCAAAGGAGATGAGTGTGGGAGATTGAGTCAAACTGAAGGAGAGGTGGACCTGCACGTGCGACTAGGAAGATTGAACCTTTGAGGCAAATTATGGTTTGGTTTGTTTTTATTTTTATGTTTTACTTTTTTTTAAAATGAATAAATATTAAAATGATAATATAGATTTTATGCAAATGAAAATAACAAATAATAATAAAATGAAAACAAATTTAAATCTAGGAACTAATGTCACATTTAATGAACTAATTATGAATAAAATAATAAGAATAAGAAATAATTAAAGTTATATTGTTACATGAATATAACAATTAACATAATAATAATAAAATCATTTTTTTTATATAATACAATAAAGGTAAAATAAATGCAAATTACTTTTTAATAATAAAATTAGCATATAATAAAATAGTAATAATTTTTTATACATATTATTATAGATTTTCATTAGAGTAATTGAAGAGAACAATTGACAAGGGAATCATCAGTGATTGAGGTGAGTAATCCTACTATTAAGTTATAATATCATTTTTGTATTTCTTCTAAACCATTGGTATGAAATATTATTGATGTTTGATCAATACATTATGATTCTTCTATTCATAAATTTTATTGATCATATCGATATGAATGTTTATAATATTTGGTTACGAAAATTTTCATGCATTATAGTATTGAATATTACATATTGAATGCCATGAAAATATAAATGTGAATGTTATGGAGTGCATAGAGTGCTTGCTTGTGCATACTTTACGATGGACTTCACCTCTTTTATGATAATAGCGGGGGAGCACTAAGATGCCCGTGCACATAAATGAAAAAAATAGTGATATTTATATACTTTCATTGTTACAAGTTTTAGACGGTGCTTCTATGACAGTTTTATACAGATTCAAAAGATATCGATATATACATGATACAATAAAACACAATTAATGTTTAAAATCATCTTAAATGATTATATTAGATAATACAAATCTTTAAATGCTTTTAGATTGATTTACATAAAATTTAACTGACATGCATATTAGTTTCATTTTTATTGGGTTACTATAGCTTAGGAGTATGAGTATTCACTGCTATAATTAGTTCACTGTTATTTTAAAATAATATTTCAGGTTTAATTAAATGATTAAAAGACGAATAATAGAAAATGAAATGTTTATAGAAGACTTGGATAATCAGAAATGAGGTAAATTTAATTGTATTAATTTAATTTATTTTATATAGCTACTCTTTCATTTGTTAAATGCTAATTATGTAAAATGAATGTAGAAAATTTTAATTTTTACCATTCAACTGTCTTCTCCCGTCTTGGTTAATTCCAAGCTCCGAGCTGGGTCATGATATTAACGAAGTGGAAGCTATGATGCTTGAATGGCTCGGGACAATGCTCTACAGAGACACGAAGTGGCGAAGTGGAAGCTATGATCCTCGAATGGCACGGGATGATGCTCGATGGAGGAAGATCCCTAACTCATTCAAGTGATGGTTGTTGATTGTGCATTACTGGATGTATACTGTATAGGGTATAAAATTAGATTAATTATATTAATAATGCAAATGTATAATTTAATTTAATTAAGAAAATGACCGTTACCTCAAACAGCTCGAGGCATTTTGTCTTGAGGCATAATAGTTGTGAAAAGTTGTAAGCATGTCCTCATCAGCGAGGCTTAAATTTTGTGGCACTTCTCCTGTGCCTTGATTTGAGGCGCTCCTCAAACACATTTTTAAATATTAGTTTTTCCCCATTGACCTGATTATTTGTCCATATTATTATCTTGAGGATTTGACACAATCTAGGCATTGTTGCGCCACCAATATTTTATATTGATGTTTTCATGGTTGGACTTTCGGATTTTCGTAGGATGGTGCGTTTGATGATTCTTAGACTACTTCCAAATGGCTGGGGGGGTTTTCCTTAGATCATTGGTCTATTCAATTGGAAATATTGCCCACCATGTGATTATCCATAACTAAAAAGGATGATGTTTACGTCAAGCATATTACAATTACCACCCTAGAGTATGGTGTTTTGTGGGTCGCCGGATTAATGTGGATATAAATTTTAAATTTTTATCAAGATTATACTAAAATTGATAGTTTTCCATGCGCCTGTTAGTTTATTTATAGCTTGTTAGTTTGTTGGCAATTTATCATTTTTTTAGTTGTCATCTTTTCCTGATTTGTTTCCAGCCATCATTGCCTTTCAAATATTCTGTCTTAAACCTTAGATATTGATGTAATATATTACCATACTATTGAATATTTTGTATTTTATTGATTTTGCTTTCACATTCTTATGCTACAGCTATTATGTGTGCCTGAACATTAAAATAATATAAACCATGCCAAGTTGAATGTATCTCTCTGATGCAACCATTTAGTTTCAGTTCCAACAGAACACCCATTTTTTTTTAGTTTTTCATTAAAGGATATAAGATTCATATTATCGTGCACTTACCCGCGACGTAGTGGTTGAGTTATAGTTTCCCACCGTGAAGTCGCATGTTCGAATTGCGCACATTGACTTTTAGGCTCATTCCATTCCATGTAATCAGTCCTTCAATGCTTCAAATAAATAAACCATTTCCTACACAGATTTGATGCATCCATTTTTAAGTTGGGGCAATTACATACAAACCATCCGAAACTTGATATTTACAAATCAACCGCCCTCTT
>NW_018164443.1:747632-759228 GCF_001263595.1 Phalaenopsis equestris
TTTTCTAATATTTAAAAAATGTCTTCTCATCGAATAAAAATAAAATTAGAAAAAAAAAAAACAGATTTTTATTCCCCTTCACGAAGGATATTATACAATCCAATGCATCATAGTTCCTAACCAGGATTAAGCAGCTTTCATTTTCCTGGATGGGGGTCGTCTGAACATATTGATAAGATCATCAACACCCTACATAAGCCACCGACAAAAATAAATAAAAAATAAATAAATAAATTTAATTTAAAAAATTAAAAAAAGGATAATTACATGCAGACCGCCCGAGACATTGATATTTAAAAAATTAACTACCAAAGCGATCTTTATGAACTACCAAACAGATGTATTTACTCATGCGACGATGAAAAGATTGAGACTTTGATTAAAAAAAAAAAGAAAAATATGGGTTGGGGTTATTGATGTTTGAGTGAGAATTTGACAAATGGACGAACGAGGGTGGTTGATTTGTAAATAGCCAAAATAAAATGAAAAAAAGAGGATTTTCAAACAGGTTAGTAATTTGTTAAACAGGTAAAAAAATAACCTGTAACCTGTTAGAAGAATGGATGAAAGAGGCGTGGCGTACCCGTGTGGCGATGACGAGGAAACAGAAGAGAAGAATTAAGTAGGATCCCAGCGCCAGCAGCAAGAGTAGATCAAAAGTGACACTTGCGACCTGCGTATTTATGTATTTATCAGTTTCTATAAACCATTGGACATGCTTTCAAATTAGTGCGCAAATCAATTTATGAATAAATCAATAGATCAATCATCCCTTATATTGCACTGATCTCAAAGCAAATCAAAGAGTTGGTAAGGCACATACAAAACACTCTTTACATTTATACCATTTTTAACTTTTACAAAATGAAATACACTTCGTCATGCATTGGTAAGATTGTGTGTATGAAAGATACAAGTTGACGAGGTAGATATGTAAATGCATAGAAATTTAGTGGTATGCATGTAAATGAAAGATCATAATGAAGTTTAAAAACATTAAATTTATTTTGAGATTAGTGCAATATATGATAAACCAATTAACTCTTATACGACACTCATCTCAAATTAAATTCAAGAGGAGTAAAATCTACTCTTTAACTGAAATTTAGTCAGAATATCCTCACCTGTTATTTGGAATAATTACAAACATAGCACTCGAAACATTGCTATTTACAAAACTAGCACTCTGGTAATTTTTTTGAACTATTGAACCGTTACATTTACGCATGCCGCGATCAATCCATTGAGAACTAGATAAAAATGAAAAATATGAGTTTGAAAAATAGATAGAAAGATGTTTTCAATTGCTGTGTTATGTAATTGGTATTTCTAGCAAAGATTCCTTGAGCTAATCAAGAACAAATTGTGGCTTCAACGGAGAATAAATGATTGAGAATAACCTCGCTAAAACTAAATCTTGATAGTTTTTAAGCCCTTAAGATTGCTTTAAAATTAGTGCAATATAAGCGTTAATAAACTATTCATGTCTTGCACTCATCTCAAAGCAAATCAAGAGTTTCAGAACCCATCCTGATCAAACTTTAGACAATATAACCTTAACCCAGTTACAAGGGAAAAATTGTGTTGGGATGTGTCATATAATTCTTGGATATGTTATGAGAGTAATGTAATGCATGAACAATCAATTAACCCTTATAATGCACTCATTTTAAAGCAATTTCGTCTTAAAATTCAATCTGTACCAAAATATGATCAGGATATTCTGACCCTTCTAAGTAACAATGGGCATGGAGACATCTCTATTATGAAGATTTGCATGCAACCACTAAGTTCTTATGTATTTGAATATCTAACATTTTTTTCACATATATGCCATTTTATCTAGGCATGAAAAGGCGTATTTCTTAAAATAGTTTTATTTTTATGTGATATAAAAGACATGGGTGGTATAAAAGTAAAAAGTAAACTTTAGGTGTTAGAAATGTAAATGCATAGGAATT
Organism: Phalaenopsis equestris; assembly: GCF_001263595.1. Classification (NCBI taxonomy): domain Eukaryota; kingdom Viridiplantae; phylum Streptophyta; class Magnoliopsida; order Asparagales; family Orchidaceae; genus Phalaenopsis; species Phalaenopsis equestris. Next base: position 749,594 of record NW_018164443.1, read on the forward strand.
GCATGGTAATTATGTAAATGCCCCTTTATTAAAAAAGAAAGAGAGCACAAGAAGAAACATACTCTAAGCAGTATATCGACAAGAAATACTAATCATTTATCCACAATGCAAAGGAATGTAAGGTACACAAACAAAATGATATATTTATTTAATTAATGAATTAAGGATATTACAGCACAGCACCTGGTAAATGTTAAGAGTTGCTGTTGTTGAATCATAGAAAGTGAAGATGCCATCAATGTTTTCATGCGTTCCATACACATCAACTGTATGATCAGATAATTCCTGCAACATTTTACAAAGATTATGTGAGTCAATATATGACAATTAAGCATCTCATAAATTGAAAATGTCTATTGATAACAGTGGGCTTTATTATTATTCTTCTGATCCTTTTGGCACCAATTATTTTTAGCCTGCCATTATTGCTTTGGATATTGTGTTGTACCAAAGGAAAAGGATAATAATAAAAAATAGGGATTTACATATATACCCTATCCTTGTGTGTTTACATACCTAAAAAAATAACACTTACAAATTTTTTAAAAGTGAAAAAGGCCTTCACATGCATAGATTTTGATGTGATTATAACATTAAAGTAGTATATATGTAAATATCAACTTTAGGTGTCAGAAATAAAAATACATAATATCACCATTATAAAGCTTGTACCTTTTTCAAAGCCGAAATGAAAGAGCTCGTCTTCGGAAGGAAGGGCGCTACTCTAGGAGTACGTGACAAAAGATCTAGCCACATTGTTATATAGAAGGGATTAATTGCCAAACTACTGTTTTCTGCAAAAATCTGAATATTTCTACTTCGTTTGCCATAAATATGCCTCTGCAAGAACAAAACTCAACAAATTAACAGATAAGACTCAAAATATAGCAATAAAAGAAATAAAATTGGTTGAAGCAGAATGATAATCAAACCTACATGAGAGATGGCATTGCCAAGGGATAAAATTTTGGAAGATTTACATTCATAACACTCAATTCTTATGTATTTACATATCTAACACCTAAACTTTAATTTTTACATGGATGCAACCTTACCAATTCATTAAAAGGTGTATTCACTTCTTAAAAGTTAAAATAATGATAATTTTGATGTGATATAAAAAACTTGGGTGGTTTACATGTAAATTGTAAAGTTTAGATGTTAGATATGCATATGCATAAAAAGTAGGTGGTAGTATCTGAATGCCCCTAAAATTTTAGATCAAGGTATAAAATGAAGAAAAGAGATGAATATATTTTGCATTAGCATATGATTTTGTTATTGTTAATATTTTATTCAAGAAAAGAGATGAATATATTTTTGCCTGTAAGAATGGATCTAATAAACCACAAATTGATTATTTTCTTATGAGAAGAAGAGATCGTGAGAATGTAAAGACTGTAAGGTCATTCCAAGTGAGAATTTAAGAACTCAACATCGATTATTAGTTCTAGATATTAAGATAAAGAGTTATAAAATAATGAATACTAAGAATCATTGTCATAGAATTAAAATAGGGCACCTAAAAGACAAACAAGATTATTTTTATGAGTGAACTTCAAGATTTCAAGATTTGGGATGTTTATAAAGAAACAAATTTTATGTGGGATAAAGTAACAAACACTATAAAACAAGTGATAAAAGATGTACAAGCAGAATCAAAAGAAAAAGTTACTATAAATAACAATAGTTGGTGATGGAACAAAAGTTTGTAGGACCTGATGATATCTCAATTGAAGTGTTGAAATATATAGAAGATTTGGAAGTTTTTTAGCTTACTAAATTCTTTAATATTATTTTAAAAACTAAAAAGATGTCTAAAGAGTGGAGGAAGAGTATTGTGGTCCCAATTTTTAAGAATGAAGGGGATGTTATTAGTAGAATTCAAGTTGGTTGGTTGAAATGAAGGAATGCTTCAGGTCTATCGAAAGTACCACTTAGACTGAAAGAAAAATTTTATAAGATGGTTGTGAGACCTGCAATGCCTTATGGCGTTGAATGTTACCGAGATGAGAAGCATAAAACTAAGTTAAGTGTTGTCGAGATGAGAATGCTTAAGTGGATGAGTGGCTTTTCACTTAGAGACAAAATGTGAAATTAATATATCTGTCATAGGGTTGGTGTAGCTCCAGTGACTTAGAGTGATTCGTCTTAGATGACTTGGACACATTAAACGTAGAATATCTGATGATCTGGTTAGGAGAGTAGACATTTTAGATTCAGCTTATGTTAAGAAAAATAGAGGTAGACCTAGGAAGACTTGGACATATCGTATAAAAAATGATATTAATTTTTAGAATTAAATAAAAGTTTGTTGTTGTTGTTGTTGTTATTGTATAAAATGATGAATCAAGTTTGCGTTAAACTTCATGGAAGCGTGTGATACGCTCGGGAACCAAAATCAGTAAACAACAATGAAATGGAAAAATATAGATGGAAAAATTCAAATGAGGGGTGCTCTTACAAAAACAAATGAAAACGAACAAGACAATGATGATCTACTTTTCGAGAGGTAGATCGTCTCTCCCACAACCCTATACATCGCTAGTAACATCCAAAGAAGAAAAAGAGCACAACGGCTAATAAAACATGCATAAAAAAAAATAAACCCTAAGTTATTCCCCTTAATAGAATCCTCCCACACCATTTCAAACTTTCCTTCTAAGCTTCCCTCCAAACTCCTTTAACTTCTCCTCCTTGAGTATGTGCTTAAAGAGCACTCGCGAACCCTATCGACGCCCTGCTTTCTTCTGCCCCGGCAATTTGTCGCTCCGCTCATCGTGGAAAAGACCAGCCCGCCTAATTTTGTGGCGAGCCGGTTGGGTGGCTCTCGAACGATCCAGGAGAGACCGGATCACTTAAAGGCGTAACAATACTCCCATCACGAAGTACTTTGTCCTCAAGGAGAAATGATAAACTGCTTGTGAATCACCTGTAATATTGTCACGTTGCTTCATAATCTAACAGTTTTTTCCACTAAACCAACAACTCATTTGCTCCCCCTACTCCTCGGTGCACTCCTTCGATCTCTAGCGGCTCCAGAATCACCTCTAAGTCCTTCGTTAGGGTCGAAAATAGTGTAAACGAGGGTGTATTATCTCCAATCGCAATTCTCAGCTGTGATATATGGAAGATCGGGTGTAGTGTGGATGATGTTGGTAACCTCAAACGGTAGGCCACTGCTCTGATGCATGCCATCACCTCATATGATCCAAAGTATCGTGATGAAAGTTTCTTGCTTCTCCTCTTAGCCAATTTCTTCTATTGGTAGGGCCTCAACTTCAAGTAGAATATGTCCCTTGGTTCAAATTACACATCTCCTGTGTCCATCCGTTTTCCTAAATTCATGATTTGTTGAGTTTTCAGTAGATGCCCCTTGATCTCCACTAGTATCTCGTCTCTCTCCAAGTACTGATCGACGTTAGATATCGGGGTAACACTATGCCATGATGTATCAATTGAGGGATCCCGCCTATACAATATCTTGAAAAGGGTGATTTGTGTTACAGTGTGATATGAAGTATTATACCAATATTCGGCCCACATAATCCACTTGGCTCATAGCTTCGGAGTATCGGATATAAAACAATACAGGTCTGTCTCCACACTCCTGTTGACCACCTCCGTCTGCTCCACAGGTCTGTCTCCACACTCTTGTTGACCACCTCCGTCTGCTCATTGGTTTGGATATAATACAACGCAGTACTGTCTTTGCAAATAGCTCCTTCCAGAAGTGAATGAGGAGCACCTTGTCCCTATTCGATACAATCGATTCTGACACTCTTGCAAACAGACCACTTCCCGGATAAACACCGCCACAACTAAGACCATAGTGTAGGGATGTCGTATGAGAATCAAATATGCATACTTAATCAGACAATCCACGACCACCATGATCACCGTGAACCTTTATGACCGTGACAAACTCTCAATAAAATCAATCGTCACTTCTTCCCAAACCTTCCCCGACAATGCTAATGGTTGCAGTAACCCTCCTGGTGCCCTGGTTAAGTACTTGTGTCGCTGATACATCGCATTTTCCAACCATGTCCTCTATCTCTGTGCATCACCACCCAATAAAGCTTTGTCGCTAGACAATTGTAGGTCTTTTGTACCCCTGAGTGTCCCCCGATCAAACCACTATAAAACTCCTGTAATAGTCTGGGATATATTCTGACGACTTAGGTAGCACGAAATACCCATGGTGAAGCAGTTGTTGGCCCCTCATGAATATCTTGGATGATTGTTCAGATCCTGTAGTAGCTCGGCCCTTCTTTTCCTCAGCTCTTCATCTTGTTCGCTCTCCTGTCTCAAGGCTTCCCACACTAGGACCAAGTGCCGATAGGACCGTCAATTGGTAATCTTCCACTTTTCTTATAAGAATGAGGAATGCATTTTATAAAGATTTCTAAACATTCATTGTAATGTCCATAAAAATAGATGGATAAATGACAAAAGTAACATCAAGTTTCCACTAGTTATTGTGACACATTTAAGAATTTACTGAAATCACATTTGACAATAGCTGACATAAAAACTTACATTTTAGGTTAAGATGCACGTAACATGAGTTATGCTTAGAAACAGTTATCAGATAAATACTTGAAAATGCAAACCTCTCAAAGAAATTTCAAGTTTTTATGAAATTTAAGGCTGAAATACATCGCAAGAAATACCGTCATGCCATGCAAATTAAAAAGAAGAGAAAATCCAGTAGGCTAATGGAACGAATGATGGACACAGAGGCAAGGTAACTTCGACATCATTGAAGAGTTGTTTGGTTTGTTGAAAATAAAGCGCAATATAAAAGTTTGTAGTTATTACAATGTATTTGAAATACTTTATGGATCCTTGGTTCACTGCAAAAAAAAAAAAGCATGACCTTATATTTTATTGTTTGATTTGAAGTAGATTGAAAATAATGTAATAATTTATTTGGAAGGTGAGCAATAGGCGGCGAGCAACGGGTGGTAACTGGTGGCGGCGAGCGGCAGGTGGCAACTGACAATGGCGACAGGCAATTGGGGGCGGGGGGGCAATGGGTTGTGGCCGACAGCGGGTGACAAGCGACAAGACAGCGAGCGGCTGCGGGCGGAGGAGCGTCGACTAACGGCCGGCAGCGGACGAGCGATGGGTCGTGGAGATGAGCAATAGTTTGCTAATAGCATTTTATAGTGTAATTCAAATTCAATCAAATCGGCCGAATTCTAATTCAACCAAAATGAACTAAAGAGTGAATTTTAAATTCATTGAAACATTATATTGTACGTGTACTTCTTTATAACAAACACATAAGTTCCTTAAATCTCGGTAAATTAATTACAGTTCACCAGAAATCCTTCCAACCAAGCAACCCCTAAAATTGCAAATAGGGAAAAAAATAATAACTCACGTAAAAATTGGGGTTGTTTGGGATCACTTCTGCTCTTTTGTTCTTATTTCCTTCTATTATTTTTTTATTTGAAATAAAAGATGTTTAATATGTTTAAGTAAGATATTATTGCTTTTGAAAACACTCAAAACACCTAAAAATTATTCTAAGTGTTCGCAAAAACATATTTATTTATTTTTAAAAACATAAAATAAAAACATATTTAAAAAAGAAAATGATAAAACAAAAACAAAAGTAATCGTACACAAGAACTGAAAATTTGAAAGATTCTTTCAACAAGAAGCCCAGCCCCTCCACCATTGTCGAGTTTATTCAAAAAGTAAAACAGCTCTCATCCCCAAGATTATCAGTGTCACGACCCGACTTAGGACTTGGAATTAACCAAGACAAGAACAAACGGTCAAACGATAAGAATTAAAAATTTTTAATATTTATTCTCTATAATTAATTATTAACAAATAAAATAGTCACTAGCCAAATTAAATTAAAACAGCATATTTACCTCAGTATAGGTTGTTTGCGTCTTCTATAAATATTATCTCTTCTATTGTTCATCTTTTAATCAATTAAATTAATCTGAAAAAGCTAGTTTAAAAATAACAGTGAGCTAAACAAGCCAGTGAATACCAATATTTTTAATCTACAATAATACAAGAAAAAAATAAAATACACGTCAGTTAAACTTTTAATAAATCAATACAAATATTTAATATTATTTAATGAATCTTACTATATATCAATAACATGTCCATATCATTTTATATATATGCACAAACGTCATAGGAGCTCCATCGAAAAATTGTACCACATAAAATACTTCAATGTTAATATCATTTTCCACATACGTGCACGGGTACTTTAGGATTCTCCTACTAGTACCATAAATAGGCTTCATCATAGTCAATCATACACATAGAAAAATACCAAAAAATAACATTTTTTATTAATAAATATTTTCTTCTCATTTAAATAGCAGTCAATATTCCTATATAATATTCAATATCTACAAATTGGGCACATAGGTCATTCTAACAATATGAATAAAATTCATTATAACCCTAAATCACAGTAATAATAAATGCATTCAGACGAGAATAAACAAAAATAATATCATAATATAAAAATATGAGTAGTCACCTCGAAGATAGACGAAGTGCTTACTCTTAACTTATATTACTTCTATCAAATTATCACCTATAAAATATTAAATATTTAATTATTATATTTTAATTTAATTATCAATTATTGTTGTATTGTACTATTAAGATTTCAATACTTTAAACTTTAAGTTTGATTAAAAAAATATTAAATATTATTAATTTATACATAAATAAATTTAAAATTAAAATTCTAACCTTTCTTTAATACTTCAATCAAATGGACTTAAGTTACACATTTAAATTATAAACTTATAAATATAATATATATAATATTTATTTAATAACTTAATTAATTAATTTACTCTTAAGCTTATTCTCAGCCGAAAAAAAATCCTACCTTTCCTAGCACGCGAGTCCTCCTCCCTTTCTTCTTCGGCTCGATCACCTCTGCACGCGAGAGAGCCGGATTGAAAGCCTGGCTTCGGCTTTCTCTCCCACACAAATGCACAAACTCAACCCTTCCTCCTTTGTGATGCTTCTTCTTCTCCTCTTCTTTTTCGTTGGTATGCTAGGGCACGGGATCTCCTACACAGATCCTTCCTTCTACGCTGCTCGAAAAAGACGTCGTCGTTCGTTGCCTCCGACTACAAGGAGGCCCTAACTTGAGCCATTCAACTATTCGGTAAGTAAATCTCGCCTTGGCCATGTCGTTTTATAGGCAAACTCATCTCCTTAGCTTTTGATCCCCTCGTTTCCACTCCTCCCTTTTGGTTGTCCACAAATCGTTCTTCTTCTTGGGTTTCTTTCGAGTGTTCAACTCTTAGATTCTTCTTCTCTGAGTATACAAAACGAATCGTTACAATTAGGAACACATTAAATTAAAACATTTATTTGAATCACACATTGTATCTTTATTTAGCTCACGGAACAAATTTTAGTAAGCCCTTCCCCAAATTACCAGACTTCCATTACTATAAGAAATAGGGGCATGACCCTAGAGTTTTCCCATACAGAATTTTCGGCTACACTATCGCAAGATTCAATATCACGAGAGACAAGAGACAGGCCGCCAAAACAGTCCCGTTTTTTCCTTGGATATGTTTTTTTTTTCCTATTATCTTTCATTCATTTTTAGTCATTTCCTATATATATGTTATATTAGGGTTTGAAAGGGAGTTTTATGGTGTTTTCTGTTAGGACAGCCCCTCGCACCAAGTGTTTCCCCTTCCGGGACTATATCCGACGGTGTGAAGATGTTTTAGCTGTAACTCGTCCGTGGTGTTCTCCTTCCATGGGAATGAGTGGTGCTCCGACTGTAGCTCGTTTCCAATGGAATATTTATCTTTACCCAACTTCTCTGCAATCTTTCCAGCCTTCGCCATTGCCTTACCCTCTCTCCTCTTCACCGCCCTGGCCATCCTAGCCCTCCACCTTCGCTGTCATCCTTGTTCCATCCCTTTCCTCGCTGTTTTGACCGTTGTCCAGCCCTTTGTACTTGTTGAAGCTATCCGTGACAACGCCTAGCGACCAATTTCATTCATTGCAGCCATCTCCTTGCTGCCGCAGGCCCGGGATAGCACTCCCCTTGCCATCCTGCAGTCCATAACCCTTCCCCTTGGCTGCCCCTCGCTGTCCCAAACCTCCCCTTGGCTACTGCTGCCATTTTAGGCCCTCCACTTCACTGCCCATGAAATTCAAGCCCCTCCTTTTGCTATTCCAGCGGCCCACAGCCCATTTCAGACTCCTATCACCACTTTTCGATCATCCAGCCGACCTCCACCACCCTCTGGATGGAGCCAAAATGTGAGATTTTGTCTTGTTTTGTTGTAATTTCTCATTCAAGTATGTTTGGTTGTAATTGCCTATTCATTTTTAGTAATAGTATTTGTTTTTCCTATTGTGGTTTGGGTTAACTCTGGTATCAGGGCATGTACATATAGATCACCCAATTCCTATGTATTTACATATCTAACACCTAAACTTTGTTTTTTTTTACATTTAAACCACCCAAATCTTTCATATCACATAGCCAATACCACTATTTTTACTTTTAGAAGGTGAAATACACCTTTTTATGCATAGACATGGTGGAAGTATGTAAAAATTAAAGTTTAGGTGTTATTAGATATGTAAATACATAAGAATTGAGTGATACGAACCTAAACCTTCCTAAAGAATATTAAATGATAAAGGTTCATAAAGTAATAAGGGAAATCAGAGCTCTTACAGCAAGGCTCTCAGCAACTAATTTTACGCTTCTATAGACAGCAGTTTCATCTACCAAATTCCTGCAAGAAAATCCAGCTCTAAATAATAGCCTCCTAAAAAAAAGCAGTGTGGAATAGATATTTTGCAGCCTCACCTCGAATCATGCAGACCCCCTGTACTTTCCAGTAATTCAGGGGCTACAGGAAGTTCAGAAAGCGTCAAAGCAGTTACTCTTGCTCTAGAAAATTGTTCATGTTCCCATGCAACCTGCAGTGATATAGACAATTTCCACATCAGAAGGGTCGAATTGCAATTTTCTGACAAAGCAAAATTAAAATGCATAAACTCCACATTCAATTAGATCAGCCAAATGTACAGTAAAGTAGGCAAGGAAGTGAATGTCTGTTCTAGGAAAAGAAAAACACAAAAGAATATAGATCATACCTCTCGAGCAGAACAAGTAATTTTAAAAGATTAAAAATACTCCTGAAACTTGCCTATGTAATAGCCTTACATCCGATTCTGATGAGCCTTAAATGATCTACATATTACCATTAGAAAGGGTGTGAGATCTCATACATAGTTTTTGATCAATAGCTTCATTCCATATGAAGGATTGTCTCCAAACTTTATATATTTAAGAATCTATTGGGACTAATTTGTTACCACTACCTGGTACAATAAAGTTCTTAAGCCGAAAATTAGGAATGAACTAAGCTACATTCACCAAACACACTTCCGATTTATCTAAATTTTTTTAAAGTTAAGACTTGAGACATATCATGATTGTTCTATTAGGACTATTAAACCTATATTTAAAGTCTCTAAAGAGAAATCATTACTTCTCAAAATTCGTTGAAATATATTGATGGGGGGCTTTCCCCCTTCCCATTACGAACGCGGGAGTGAGATTTTCCTGCACAGAGGTGGGAAAC
>NW_018164443.1:759328-761605 GCF_001263595.1 Phalaenopsis equestris
CGGGAGTGAGATTTTCCTGCACAGAGGTGGGAAACAGGTCAATCGACTGAACCATATGGCATGGGGGACCGGTCCAGAGGTCCCGGTCTAAGCTTCCAAAACGTCAAACAGCTCCATACAACCAAGGCGGTCTTTCCTTTCGCATCTCCTGCTCAAAGCAAGCAGATTTGGGGGAGAGGCGGCAATAGCCTTTCTCCTCCTTCCTTTCTCGTCGTCTTTATTTTCTTGTTGTCCCCTAGCTAGGTCTATTTATATGTTTGTTTTCTGAGTTTAGAGGAAGTATTCTGCTGTGTTTGATTTCAGATTTTCTGTGTGGAGTCTTCTTCCCCTTCGAGGGTTGTATCCAATGATTAGGGTGGTGATCCGGTTGTATCTCTCTCCCCGGTGGTGATTGTATCTTCTTTATTCTTGTTTTCAGTGGTCTACTTGTTGTCCAGCACCTTCCTGCAGCCCAAAACCGCCCGCACCTTTGCTAGATCGTTGTCAACCCACCCACCCTTGTTGTCGCCGCCCCAAAACAGCTAACCTTTGTTGTTCCTGTCATTTCTGCCCCCAAGTTCTTGATGTATCTGCACAGGAGAGCCAGCCCTCTAGCAGTTCTTGTCGTTTTCTCGCCTCACCTTCGCAGTTGCCACCCCAGCTAATCATCCTGATCCACCTAGCAACCTCCACCGCCCTTGGGATGCACTCTCAAAATGTTTGTTGTGTCGTCGTTTTATATGCTGTTTTATGTGTTGGTGATGTTATTTTCAGTTTGTGTGTGTTGTAACCCTATTTCCCTATTAATAAAAGTTATTCTTTTGTGGTTTGTGTTTTCTCCTCCGACATCATATACTAATATTAAAAATTATGCATAGTGAAGACTAAAATTATCGAAGAATATCATTTAAAAAATTAATAGATGAAAATCTTATAATTAAATTTTTTATCATGTTGTCAACTCTGAATGTGTACCTCAATTAATATTTTTACCATGTTGCCAATGAGCCCTAGAGCTATGCTTGAGCAAGGGTTGTAATTTGAGCTAGAAACTAAAATTGAGCAGGCTCAAAATCCAAATTTAATGTTGAATCGAAGTAATGAGATTAATTATGCAACTATACATTTTTTATAAATTGAAATTGAACCTTACAACATATATAAACTTCAATTGCAATTAGAATTTAAATCAAGCTTTAATTGTGAATCTAAACTTCCAATGGAAGTTGAATCTATCCTTGCATATGAATTTGATGTTATGTCTGATTGTGTCAATCAATTGGACACTAAAAGCCCTCAATTTTGTCAATCAAGCTTAAGGGTGAGTTTACTTAGAAAGTACGCAGGGTGACCCCCTCTATTGGGACAAATTTTTTTTACATGTACCGAGCACCGTAGCACCTAGCTGTGGCCCCTGAAAATTACTCTTTGCTATAGCTATGGATGCTCATAATAGACATTTAAAGGAGGATGTAATTTGGTGTATGTTTTTTGTTGATGATATCCTTCTTGTGGATAAGACTAGAGAAAGAGTTCAAAAGAGTCTAGAGAAAGAGTTCAAGAAAAACTTGAATTATGGATGTCTACTTTAGAGTCTAAAGACCATCATCTGAAGACCATCATTTGAGCAGATCTAAAACTGAATACATGGAATGTAATTTAGTAGTAGTAGATCTAGTGGCAGCGTTGTAACAATTGGTGATCAAATCATTAAAAGGAGTTAACGTTTTAAATATCTCAGGGCTAATGTTCAAAGTGACGGTGATATAAATGAGGATGTTATTAGTAGAATTCAAGTTGGATGGTTGAAGTGGAGGAAAGCATCAGACTAATAGTGTGATAGAAAAGTACCGCTTAGACTTGAGGAAAATTTTATAAGATATTAGTGAGACCTACAATATTTTATGGCGCAGAATGTTGTCCTATAAAAGAGAAGTATAAACTAAGTTTTACTAAGATGAGAATGCTTAAGTGGATCAATAGCTTTACACTTAAAGACAAATGAGAAACAAATATATCTGTGAAATGATTGGTGTAGCTTCAATGACAGACAAGACTAGAGAGAGTCGTCATACATGATTTGCTCATGTTAAATGCAGACCATCTGATGATCCAGTTAGGAGAGCAGATGTTCTAGATTCGACTTATGTTAAAAAAGGTAAAGGTAGGCATAAAATGACTTGGGCATGTTGTATAAAAAATAATCTTAATTTATAGAATGAAATGAAAATATGACACTCAATAGGACATTATGGAGAAAAATGATTCATATAGCCGACCCTACTTAGTGGGATAAAG
>NW_018164443.1:761647-762935 GCF_001263595.1 Phalaenopsis equestris
GTGTATGCGCGAGCGTGAGCGCGAGCGTGTGTGCCGCCTACCGTGACTCTTTGGTTGATAGAGTTTATAAAATCCCTAGATCAAGGGTTCGATCGCGCCTATGTACGAAATGAAATCTTAGGCACATGAGGTTGATCGGGAGGCTTGTCTAATAGCTTATGACGAATCTTTGAATATATATATATATATATTAACATAGGGGTTTTCTTCCCTCTTTCCTTTTTGTCCTCCTTTTCTTTTCTCACCTTTCTTTTTCTCCCCATCACCTTTTCTTCCTAAACATTTTCTAAATTTAAATCATTTCCTAAAATATGAAATATGATTTTATTTTCTTCCCTATTTAAAAGTCTTGCCTAAATTCTGAAATATGATATTATTCATTTTCTATTTTAATCTTTCCTAAAATTGAGTAAAGTCTTTTATAATAATAGTTTTTGTGTCTAGGGTAAGGGACTTGATTTTGAAATCCTTATTTCAGTTTTACTGACTATTTTCACTTCTAAGGGCTGAATCCAATGACGAGGAAGGAGCTCCGGCTGTAACCCGTCCGAGGTGGTGTTTATCTTCACTGTTCTTGTTACTGCTCGCTGTCCCGCAGTCCACCAACATTCCAGCCACCCTCTAGCACCTCCGTCCACCTGCCTACCATCCAAACAGCCGCCCGACCTGCTCTGCTGCCCTCCCAGATTCTCCAGTTCATTCCAGCAGCATCCCTGCAGATTGTTGCAGACCCAGCTGCCCATCCAGCCCACTTTCCTGAAGCATCAGCCCCTGTTGTTAATCCAGACCTCCGCCGGTCATTCCTGCAGCCTCTCTGCAGGCTATCGCATCCCTTGCTGCTCATCCAGTCCGCTGTCCTGCAGGTTGCAGCCCCATTGCTTTCCTTACAGCACCACACCGGCAGCTTCCCTGCCATCCTGCCATCTGCCACCTCCCTCCCAGCAGGCCGCAAACCTCCCCCAGCCCTTTCTCAGCGCCAAACACCACTCCATACTCCCTCCTCGCCGAGCTTGTTGTGCTTTCGTTTGTTGAGCCTTTATCTATGATGTTTTTTTTATATTTTGACTTACGCATTGTCTTTCTTTCTTTTCAGTCATCATTGTAACCGTGTTTAAGTCATTAATAAAATGGTGTCTTGCGCAGTGGTTTGGGTTTTTCGCCGGTATCATATATATGTGTGTGTGTGCGCGCGCGCATATTCCAAGCAATTATTTTTTTAATATAACACATTTTAGTTTTAGGCTTCACCAATTTTCTTGTTTGTGGTTGTTCTCATCGAATAGACAGA
>NW_018164443.1:763035-765341 GCF_001263595.1 Phalaenopsis equestris
TGCCAACGAAAGAAGGGTAATTTGGTTCAAGAAGGGCCTTGGACATATTACTGATGTGTGAAGATAATATTTTTTGATTCGTATGGAGAGAAAAGCTTTTCCCCAACGGAGTCGCCAGAAGCTGTCAGAGTTATTTTGTGTTGGGGAGTTGCCCGTAAGAAGCTGTCGGTAATCGGAATCAAAATCTCGTCACCCTCTTCGGAAGGACGTTTTAATTTACAAATATATTTATTTTTAGAAAAACATGAAATCAAACGGACCCCATATTTTTCATAGTTTCAATGAAAGAGCGCTATACCTCAAATCCTGTATCCATCCCAAAGGATAAACACAAGACTTGAGGATGAGGCTTGATCAAATAAACTAAGGAATGACATCCATCTGGTCTACGAAACCTTTGTATTTGCTGACAAGTTCCCTTATTTAATATAAAGAATTAAATAGGATTTATATTAAGCTAGGTTTAAACATGCTTCCTATACGGGCAAGCCCCTATAGTTAATTACATCTTTAATGACCAAAGTCACCTAAGAAGACTCTCGATAAAAATCATAAAATATTATCTTCAAAGAATTTCAAAGGGTAGGAATTTTCAATGAGATCAGACGTAGAGGTGTGAAAGGGGATTGGTTCAAATTTGGAATATTTTTTTATAAAGTTCAAAGGAGGAAGAACTAAAGGATGTCATGGTTCCAGAGGAGAACCCCGGTGAATTTCGAAGCTATCATAATGTTTGGCTTCAATTTTGAGGAGAAATATTTAGGTGTTTCATCCTGCCAATTTTATTAGTTAGGGTTTACATTCGTGTGAAACTATCATACGAATAAGCTGGAGATGTGAGGGTTTAAGTCGTGATGGACGACAACCTCGGAATCCTAAGACGAGTTAGGGCTTATATTGTATAGTAGGGTTATACAAAGATCTAAAGATAAGGTGAAGATTTACGTTCCATAAGCAAGAAACCTGGAAGTCCTATGGCTTTGTTGTTTATATCTAAGGAAGGAAGATTGGTTTAGTTGGGGAAGACAGGTTTTGTTGTTGAATATGGTCGTGCTACCCACCATGCTAGCTAAAAGCTCCTTACTGCGACGTGTTTGAGTTTTCTAGTGTGTTAAGTTATAATGTAAAATCAGGGGGCCATGTGGTTGAAGTTCTTTAAATTTTATGGAGGCATATTAAAGTTCATTAGAGTGACACCGGTTAGAATCCTATGGTTCCCTCGTTCGGGCACCACTATTTTCTATTGGATTCACTTAGTCCAAATGAATTTACTAAACTCAACTTAATGAGATCCATAATTTCATTTAGACTGTGGGAAGCCTTGTTAGCAACCGAAGGTTACCTCCTCCGAGGAAATCCCGATCATCCGATAGAGGTGTCTTAATTTAGTTGAAGTTGTAGTTTTGTGTGATGTTTGTGATTAAATTTTGAGTTGTTTTACATTTTGAATATTGTGGAGGTGAATTTTATCTTGGTTGATTTTAGTTTTAGTTTTGGTTTTGGTTTTGTGGCTATCCTTATAGTTTTTGTTTTCATGCAGGGTGGCACCGTTTTTTAGCATGCAAGTTTGCAGGTATAAAAGTACAGTATGAAAGTACAAAAAGGACAACGCTGAAAACTATAAAAGCTTACCTAGCGAGTCTTCTCGTTCCACCACCTGAAACTCAAAAGACATGTTAAGGCAATTTATAAGAATTTTATATAAAGCGAAAAAGTAAGGTTTTTACGACCTATCTAACCCTAGGTTATATCTTGGTGGTTCCTAAGGAGTTTAATTAAGGATGATGTTTCCAAACAAAGTATATCAAGTTCAGTAGATCTCAGAGGTTTCCAACAAATCTAGAGAAAAAAGCAGGCCCGTGCTACTCTCTCGCTACCTGTTGGAAAATCTCAAGTTTCTTTTAAACTTATTATGTTGCTTAATAATCCATCTTGTAAATACCCTTAGTGCTCAGTGACCATTGATGTCTCAATTATCCCAAAGAGTAAGGTAATTATCATCTATAATTTAATTTTGAAAATTATGTGGGTGAAGACTCTAAAAGAGGCAAGTTAGTGTTATTGGAACACTTAACCAAATTTTAGTCCTAATTAGGCTTATAGTGTTTGAAAGATATTCTAATTTTAATTGATATTTACTTTTCTATTCCTCATTTAAATAAAACTTGATTTAGCCTAAGTCACTACTAAGCCTTTAAGACCTTGGTGAGTGTCTTAATTAATTTTGAAATGGTTAAGCTTTAAGTGGTCATGATTCATGATTTGAATTTTATTTGAAAATCAAAATAGGGGTATTAAATTAATTA
>NW_018164443.1:765695-767936 GCF_001263595.1 Phalaenopsis equestris
TTTCATGATTTTTTGAATTTTATTTGAATTTTAAGAATTATTTTAAGTTCTAGGGTATTTATTAAATATAAATTATTTTAAATGGGAAAATTAAGTTTGATATTTTTGAAAATTCTCCCTAATGTCATAAAACTTAAAGGAGAAAATTTTATATTTTTTTGAGTTTTATTTGATTTATTGGAATTATTCCTAGTGAAAACCCATTTTAACCTTTAAAGATTATTTTTAAGCTTTGAAATTCAATATCTTTATTTAGAAAATCAAGAAAAATATTTTAATTGTTCCAAAGTGCTTATGAAGCAGTTTAGAACATTTCTATGAATTTTATTATTTTTGTGATTTTTAGGGATTTTTTTAATTATTTAAAAATTTAAAATAGGCTAAAAATTAAGTTTTTATTTTGAATATCATTTTATTTTTGGAAAATACGCCTAATCACAGAGAACTCAAAAAACCTAGTTTTATAATTTTACAAGTTATATTTTAATTATTAAAAATCATTTTAGTGCCAAAAATGTTATTTATCTTTAAAAATCAACTTAGGTTACCAAATGAAATCAAAATATTTTGAAATTTTGATGGTGAGTTCTGTGGATCTTAAACAATAGTGGAGATAAAAAATCAAGTCATTTTGTTGTTTATGTTTTTCAAAATTAATTATCATTTAGCGATTTAGAATTTGTAAAGATAATATGCATTTTAAAAGATTTCACTCATGAGAAATTTTCTTAAAGGCTCTCTAGTGATCATAAACCTTACAAAATTTTCTTGGATTTTTTCTAAGTAATGTGCTAATTTTCATGATTATTTTAAGTAAATAATGCTCACAAAATTGAAAAATATGATTCTCTGTTTAGAGACCTCCTCTAACTTTGGAAAAATCAGGGAATGTTCCCTAAGACAGAGGCAACAACATGCTAAAAATTCAAGCTACGGTAATATCACTATATGCAAGGAGAATCAAAACATTCAAATCAGTGTTTAATTAATTAAAAATAAAATATGCATCAAATAGATTCCAAATTATTTCCACATTATTCTCCTCTGCTCACTGAGCAAGAGCGTGTTTTTATTTTATTTTTGTGAATTTTTACACCAAGATATGATATTTTAAAGTTAGGGGTCATTTTATGATTTTTTAAATCTCTATTTATCTATTTAAACGCGCAGCACTGACTGGATCCTAGGAAGCTCCGAAAGCACGCAATCCACTCGACGCGCTCCCATTTGACATCGTCATCCACCTCAGCACTGACTCGGCCCGCGGTTTATGTTCCAAAGGGCTGTCCAGCTTGATCTCCTCCGTCCATTCAATACACACTTGATCAAACCACTCCTCTTCATCGTCCTCGATAGAATGATCCCGTGACCGTCCACACTAAAACCTTAAGATCTTCGCCTAGACTCAACCAAATCACTTCCAGTTTGATTTTATGGACTCGCTTAAGTGAGGCAAACACATCCATATGGTAATCATGCAATTAAATTAAGTCTAATCAAATGGAGAATCAAAATATGCTCGAGAGGGGGAGAGATTTTATACCTTTGCTCTGAGAAGTGAAGCTTTGATCAGAGAGTCTCGATATCTTCGTTGTGATCCAAAGAGGCTAGGAATTGAGTCTCTGATCTTAGTGTGAGTCTTAGATATGATTTCGATCATGGCCAAATTTGGGTGTTGGTCTAGAGCTATGGTAGAGGCTCTGTGAGAGGGGGATTTGATGGGGCTTTAGCTCCTTTCACTGTTGTGAAGGTGTGGGTGAAGTTAATTTATGTTTGGTGGGCTGTGGAGGTGTATTGGGCTCTTTTCTGGTTTCAAGCAAGATTTTGAGCTCAAAATTGAACTCAGGTCATGGAAATTAGTGAGGGAAAACAGTGGGAATGCACTTAGGGGATATTAGGGAAACTCTGTGGTCAATTTGGAGAAGTCTCTCTAAGAAATTTTCAGCACCCCCTCCATGGCCGTGGGAGGTGCTTTTTATAAAAATGGCTAAGGGGTGGCTGTCATGGCCAATTAAGGGGTGCATTGTGTTGCTTTGGTGGAGGGCAGAGGCGCTCTACAATTTGATTTGACTGGCCTCTACTTTTGATTTGGGTCAAGTTCCATGGGGGTGGCTCTCAATTTTGAGCTTCTCCGGCGACTAGGCTGGTCGGCCATAGCACGGGGAGGTGGCTAGGTGCTCAATGCCCAGGGGAATCTGTCAAGACAATTTAATGCAATGGGGTTTAGTTTTGGTAAGGGTA
>NW_018164443.1:768003-779662 GCF_001263595.1 Phalaenopsis equestris
TATTTGGTCATGTTTAATGCATGGGTTCAAGTGATCATGAAGTGATCAAAGCTTGGGTTTGGGCTAGGTTAGCTATGTCAATTGACCCAATTGATTGATCAAAATTGTGTAATGATTGTTATGAAGATTTTTGGTGAGGGCTTGAAGTGATTTTGAGTTCAATTTGTAGGTTAATTTGAGGGATTTTTGAAATTTGGTCAATTTGGCCATGTTAGGTTAGACATGGTCTAGGTTGGGCTAGCCTTGGGCTAAGTTCAAATTTAATGGTTTAAATGATTAAGGAAGATGTTTTGAAGATTTTTCTTGAAGGGATGGTATGGAAATTTTGGGGTTAAGGCCCTCAATTTGGTGAGATTTTGAGACATGGCCAATTTGGGGTAAATTTGGGGATTTTTGGACTTAGGTTGAAATCAAATAAAATTGAGGCTTCACCAAAGCCAATTTAAGATCAAGTTTGATGTATGGGGATGTTATGAAGGTTTTTCAACACAAATTGTGGCCAATTGAGTGGGCTATGGGTTCAATTTGGTGGAACCAAGCCATAGGGCCAAAATTGGGGGTTTGATCTAAATCAAAATTGGGTTCAAATGATGGATTAATTGAGCTTGGATTTAGTCTATATTGGTTATATCAAGTGAATTTGAGTTTAGAATTGAAATTAGGGTAAATTGAGACCAATTGGATAGACATTTGGGGTAATTTGGGAAAAATATGGACCTTTAAAGAGATATTTGGGGCTTTTGGTCAAAGATGACCAAATTTGCCAAATTGAGTCATGTGATAGTTGAGAAAAATGAAATTAGGAAATTTTTAAGTGTTTTGGGAATTTTTGGGATTTTTTGGAATTTTTGGAATTTTTGGGTATGGAGGGGTATTTTGGTAATTTGGTCAACTTTGGTGATTTTGGGTAGTTTGGTGTTCTTAAGGTGTTTGAAATGATTTTTGAACCAAGTTGGGTATTTTGGGTAAATTTGGGAATTTTGGCCAAATTTGGGGTCCCAATGGTATATATAGGTAATTTTAGGGAATTTAGGGGCAAAAGGCTATGTTGGGTATCTTGGTAGAGTTAGAGTGCCAACTACCATCAATAAGCCATGGACTGATGGAAACCCCTTTTTGGGTCCTCTATGTAGTGGTCTTAGCCAAACCCTAGCCTAGGGCTAGTGGGTTTAGGGGACCACCTACTGGATTCTCCCAAAAGTTTCAAGGGACCAAAGCCTAGAAATTCTGATTTTAGGGTAGTGATTGATTGTGAGTGCAAGTGATTGCAAGTGACTGCCTTAGCCCTAGACCAACACCCAGGGTCGATCCTAAGTTCTAGAAGTCCTAAGGGTAACTTACCTTTAGCTCTCCCATAGTGACCCCACGAGGTTAGGACCAATATGTATAACTTCAAGGTAAGTAGAGAAGAGTTTAAATTTGTAATAGTGAGGATTCCTTGTCTAGTTTTCTAAGAATAGTCAATAGAAAAGTCATATGGCTAGACCTTAGGCTACTAAAGAGGAAGAACTAAACCTCAACCAAAAGTGAGGTCAACAAACCCATGGCCCTTGAAGCCTTAAGCCCATTCTTAATGGGTTACCCATGACCCATAACAAACCCACAATGACATGTGGGTGAAACTACGTGACAACCCAAGTTAGATACATCAACTAAAAGATAAAAACACACATTTCACCAAGGAGGACATGACACCTTAGTCATGGACCCTTTAACCCAACTTTTGGCTACCCAAATTAGGCCTTGGGTAAGCGAGACTAGACAAAAATGGATCATAGCCATCTACCAAAAGGCTCCCCAATCACTATGAGATTTTTAGCCATGCCACCTTCTCCACCATTGACACCATCGTGGCCAAGGTATAGAAAATTTTGAAATCCCTCCCACCCCCCGGTACTGCCCAAATCCTCTGGATTTTCTTCCCATATGCCATGAGGAGCCACCTAAGTGCCTCCATTCCATGTTAAGGTCCACACTAAGCTTGCATGGATATAAATGGATAGAACCTAAAAACTTCAAGGAAACACCAAGCTCACTACTTAGCCTCCCAAACCTCTCGCACCCAATATAGAATACTCCCCTTGACCTAAGCAATTGATCCTGACATTTCCTAGGCAAATTCTCGTCATGTTCCTTGGGTCATCTCTACCACTAGGAAACCCTAATTTTCCTAGTGAAACCTATGATAAATTTCGGTCCTAACATCAACTTGCCAAAAACTCCAATTTAACCCTCCTATAGGCTTCTTAAGACCTCCACGAGTCACCCACAAAAGGAAATTAAGGCTTCTCGAGCTCTCTACTAACACTAGCTCAAGCCATAATTTGGTCTAGCTCATAGCAATGGCCAATTTTAGCTCAAATTGATAGGAGGAACATCTTGGTGTCAATGCAATCATCTCCGTCATGGCCAATCAAAGCCGCACCTTTTAGGACAAGGTATGGGTCAAAATACTTCATTTTAGCCTTGGGTTTGTTCTTTTATGAA
This sequence comes from Phalaenopsis equestris, assembly GCF_001263595.1. NCBI lineage: Eukaryota > Viridiplantae > Streptophyta > Magnoliopsida > Asparagales > Orchidaceae > Phalaenopsis > Phalaenopsis equestris. The sequence continues at coordinate 770,491 of NW_018164443.1, forward strand.
AGAAATGAGCCACGCATGCCCACCAAGACTTATAGATAGTGAACATGTAGGAACAAACCCTGAGTGATTTGGTTAAAAATCAAGGGAGATCTTAGGGTTTGATAATGGATTTGTAAGGTGTATTAGTAAATGAGAACACAAATTAAATCGAGACAGCGAGGACGGCAGTACCAAATTGTGGGACAATGTGGCAATATGTGGAAAGTGCATTCATTCATTGAACATCATGCAAACATTCGATGACTCCGAGGTTCGAGTCAGCACTGGTGTGGTTAGGTGGATAATTTGTGAATTTTAAATTAATTAACTCCAGAAAATGTCAAAAACTTGTAAATTCATAACTTAGTTTAGGAAAAACATAAACAAATAAAAATACCTTTGAAATCAGTGCAGAGAGGAGAGAAAAAGAAAAATAAAATTGGAAGTAATTAAATTATATTTAATTTTTAATTAATTAAATACTTGAGAGAGTATTTTAATTATTAAAATTTAAATAAAAACCTAAAAAATATGAAAATTTCAAGGATTGTTCCCTCCACCCTTAGAAACATTTTTTTATTATTCTAAGGCCAAGGGCCTTCCCTAAACTCAAAATGATTAATTTCTTACCAAATTTATAATTAATTTGAAAAATTATTATAAAAAATCAGGATATGAAAAATAAAAATAGAGATTAACTTTGAAATTTAGGATGATAAAGTTTATTCCTAAAATGTTAATTTCTACCTTTGAAAATTTTAAAATGAAAGTTAGGAACTTAGGGGTAAAATGTAAAATTAAAAATTTACACTCTAGCCTAAATTTTTCACAAACATGGTTTAAAACAATAATCCAATATTATGGCTTTGGCTTTAGGGGATCAAAAGCATGGTTACCCCTTTTAACAATGAGGTTGACCTTAATGACCTAGGGTTTGCTAAATTTGAGTTTGAACCTGGTCTATGATTAACTTAACTTAGTTATAGCCCAATGTTGACCTCACTTTTGGTTGAGGTTTAGTTTTCCCTCTTTAGTTGCCTAAGCTCTATCCATAGGACTTTCATGCTGACTATTCTTAGAAAACTAGAAAATGAACCCTAAACATGAGAAATTCTAAACTCCTCCTTGTTCAACTTGAGGTTCCACATATTGGTCCGAACCTCTAGCACATAGTAGGTGGGGTCAGTATGAGGGAGCTCAAGATGAGCCCCAGTAAGACTGCTTGACCTTAGGGTTAGCCCTGGGTGTTGGTCTGGAGCTAGTTCACTTACCTGCACTCACTCTCACCCATAATCACTCACAACCCTAAACCCATATTGTTGACTTTAATCCCTTGATTCTTTTGGGAGACTCATGTAGATGGTCCCCTTAACCCACTAGCCCTAGGCTAGGGTTTAGCTAAAACCAGTACATAGAGGACCCAAATGAGGATTCCATTGGTCCATAGTTCACATATGGTGGTTGGCTTCCCAATTCTACCAAAAATACCAAACTTGGCCTTTTGCCGCTAGATCTACCCAAATTACCTAAATGCCCTTGAAACCTTAAAGATCTACCCAAATTACCTAAATGCCCTTCAAACCTAAAATTTGGCCAAAAATTCCCAAATTCACTCAAAATTCCCAATTTTTTTCAAAAATCATTTCAAACCATTTCAAAATACCCAAATTACCCAAAATACCCAAAAGTTCCAAAATTACCAAAATACCCCCCAAAATTGCTAAAATTACTAAAATACCCTTGGCACCGCAAACTTTCCCAAAACCTTCAAAATCACTTCAAATATCTCTAAAAACAATTTTAACCCTTCAATTGAACCCAATTTGGCCAATTTGACCATTTTGACCATTTTCACCAAAACCCCCCAAATTGCCTTTAAAAATTTCACCAAATTTACCTTAAATGTCTATCAATTTGGACCCAATTTCCCTCAATTTCAATTCTAAACTCAAATAAATCTATCATTTGATCAATACTAACCAAATACAAGCCTAATTGGCTCATGCTTTGAGCTCAATCTTGATGTAAGTAAAACTCCCAATTTTGGCCCTATGACTTAATCCCACCAAATTGAACCCCATAACCTTCTAAATTTGCCCCAATTTGGATCCTAAATCTTTTATAGCACTCCTACATACTAAAAATGACCTTAAATTGACCTTTGTGAAGTCTCAATTTCATTTAATTTCAACCCAAGTCCAAACCCTCCCACTGGCTCACATGACCTCCTGACCACCTCCCCTAGCCCTATTGGCCGACCTAGTGACTGGACAACACCAAAATTGAGAGCCCCAAGCTAAAATTTAAATCCAAACTCACCCATCTGACCTGAACAATTCCAATTGGCTTTATCAATTCAAAACCCTCCACCTAGGCACCATTTCGCACCCCTCAATTGGTCGTGATAGCCACCCTAGGCCATTTTATTTAAACCTCACTTCCCTGGAAAAAAAAAGTGCTAAAATTTGCTTAAGAAAACTATGCCAAATTACTCTGAGAGACTCCCTAAGACATCTCATTTTAACCCCACCATTTTCCCCCATTGATCTCCACTGTGGAAGCTCAAATTTCTGTCAAAACCAGGACAGAACTCCCCACAGCTCCACAACTCAACAAACTTCAATTACTTGTGCACACACCATCCCCACAATGAAAGAATTTGATTCCCCACAAAAGCCCCCTCTGAAACAACCTCTAACCTAGATCTAGACCAACACTTGAAAACCAACCTAGATCTAGACCAACACCTGAAAACCACCTTGATCAAACTCATAACTAGGCAATTCATCCAGGCTTCGGACTTCATCCGGAGGTTTGATCAAACTCATAACTAGACAATTCATCCAGGCTTCGGACTTCATCCGGAGGTTTGTTGGGACCAAACAAAGCTACCGCAACCATCTGATTGAGGCCTCCCCTCTCAGACAAAGGTATTGAACCCTAATCCTAATCCGAGCTAATTTTTATTCTCCTTATGTATTTACTGTATTTCATATAGTATAATTTGTATAGATAGGTTTGTCTGAGTAGATGAAGGTTTAGAAACAAACCCCATGCGATTTGGTTGAGTATAGGCCAAGATCTTAAGGTTTTAGTGTGAACAGCTCACGGGTTAGGTCACTTAGGGATAATAACGGAGAGTCGTCCAATCGTGCGTGTATTCAACGGACGAAGATTAAGCCGGAAAGATCCATGGTGCATAAAGCACGGTCTGCATGGAGGTTATGTGGCTAACGGCGTCAAATGGCAGAGCGGCGCTTGGAGCCTTTGGAGTAGACAAGGATGAGTTGGTGTCGCATGGGTAAGTAGAAAAAAATGAAGTTTTGATTTATTTTAAATTCATAAAGTTCAAAAATCCATTATTTTCTCTAAAAAAATCATAAAAATAAAATAAAATAACCATCTTGCTCAATGAACAGAGGAGAATAAATTGAACTAAAAATAAAAATTACTTTTCAAATATATTATTTTTAATGAATTAAATACCCTCGGTGGTATTTTAATTCTCCATGGCTTAATGTATTTCACCACAGCTTGAAATTTTGGGGGTTTACTCCTCATCACAAAGGAGATGTTCTCTAATTTTTCTAAGGTCAGAGAACATCTCTATGTTTCTAACCCTAATTTTCAAGCTAAGTTGACCATTTTGGCTTTTTTTATTTATATAAATTAAAATATCACTTGAAAAATTATGAGCATAATTTTAGTAGGTTTCCTGTGGTTAGAGAAGTCTTGGAAAAATATTGTGATGCTTTGAATCATTTTATGAATTTCTATGCTTAGTTAAATGTGAATACTTTGTATTAATTTGTGTAAATTAAATACATATAAAAATTAACAATTATCATCTCCAAATTGTTCGTAAAAATCGTATCTACCAACTGTAAAAGTTTAAAAATTATTTGGCTTAGGTTAAGCACTTTAAGAAAACCTTGCATTTTTGTATAAACATAATTATATTAAATTAAATATGCTTAGAAAAATTATGAAAGTTGTTTTTCTAAGTTCCTCGTGATCAAGGGCATTTTACAAAAATAAAAGCTATTTTTATGAAAATATTTCATTTTCCAAATAAATTTTGAATTTAAAATAATTAAAGTAATCAAAATTTTTAAAAATATAAAAAATGGTTCAAAATAAGTGGGAATGTCCCCTGATCACTTAGAAATCATTAGAACATTTTTCCTAATTTTTCTAAGTTAAAAAATGAATTTTAAATACTTAAAAATGAATTTTTTATGTTTTCCCATTTAAATAATTATAGTAAATAAATTTAAAATGATAAAAAAAATAAGATTTGATTCTCTAGGTTTTATAAATTCAGGGAAGTATATTAAAAATATAAAAATAATTTTTGTAATTAAACTATTATTTTTTATTTAATTTAATCATTGAAATTGATTAAAAATTAAAAAATAATAATAGAAATTTGTAATAATAAAAATTTGATTAAAAAAAATAATGAAATTTTGTCTAAGTGTTTCTTTGACCTTATAAAACCTGTAATAATGTTTTTCATAAATATAAATTTTATCTTGGATAATTAAATAATTCTTTTAGATTTAAATAATTATCTCAATTAAATTAAATTTTGAGAGGTCCACATATCCTCTAACATTTTAATTACCTCATGGATATAATACTCTAAACCCTCATAATCATTTGAGTTGTGTTTAATGAGTTTTGAGGTGAAGTGCCCCAATGACAAAGTAGTAATTTTAGACTTTGGTGCCTTAATCAACATTTAGGAGTATCAAAGGAAAAATAGGAAATTTTGATCTCAATAAATATGTTTGGATGATTGAAATACAATGGGGCTAAAAGGTAGAAACCCATTCAACTCCCTTGCACAACATCAACTAAAAGCATAATTCTCCTAATATTCATGACATGGAAGTCAATTGAAGGTAAAATGATTCTTAAGTAAGGGGCTTAAACCAGAAGCTGATAATTTACTTTTCTTAAGCCCAAAGTTGAGGATGATGTGATCATTTATTTAGGATATATGGCACTTAAATCAAAACTTTGAAAGTCATGATTTCACTCATTATGATTGTTAAAGGCTTGGTAAGGATATAGGTTCAAAGTTTAAACTCAAGTTGATTGGATTTAGAAAATGATATGATTGGTGATTAACATCTGTAAGCTCTATAAGCCTGACTTTAACTCTGGGCACCACAATCTTAAATGACTCAAACATGCCTTAAGGGTACCCACTCACATAACTTTTGAATGAAATGTCAATTGATTGATCGAGTACACATCAATCGAGTAATCAAGTATCCTATCCTTGGGTTAATTAAATTGTTAAGCTTCAATGAGCAATGGGGTAGCCACACCCTAGCCTTAAATGATTATTGGAACATTATGATAACATCAAAATAAACTTGGGATATTTCAAAAGACATTCAAAATGATATAGGGCCATACCCTTAATATTTTGAAATCTATTGGATATTCTGAAAGGCAAATTGGACTTATCATATTTTATTCTAAAATTATCTGCTAGGATCTTCTGAGATTTAACAAAATCATAACTTGGGGTTTGGTAGCTAAACCTTCATCTACTTTTAGAACTTAAACCTTCTTGCAATACTTGTAAGTGCTAACCTTTCAGGTGGTGGAGCGAGAAAACTCGACAGGTACGCTTTTAAATTAATGCATTTACCTTCTTGTACTTCTTATTTCAAACTTGCATGTTAAACAACGATGTCACCCTACATGAAAATCTAAAACTGCTAGGATAGCCACAAAACCAAAACAAAAACTAAAATCAACCAAGATAAAAATCAGCTCCACAATAATCAAAATATAAGACAACTCAAAAATTAATCACATACAACACAAAATAACAACTGCAACTAAAGTAAGACGTCTCTATCGGATGATCGGGAATCCCTCGAATGAGGTAACCTATGGTTGCTAACGAAAAATTCCATGGTCTAAATGAAAGTATGGAACTCATTAATTTGAGTTTAGTAAATTCATTTAAACTAAGTGAATTCAAAAGAAAATAGTGGTACCGAAATAAGGGAACCATAGGATCTTAATCGATGCACTCTAATCAACTTTAACATCCCCCATTATATTTAAAGGACCATAACCGTAGGGACATTTGATTTGACATCATAACCTGACACATTAGAAAACTTAAACTCGTCACGACAAGGAGCTTGGAGCTTTCCTTAGGACAAGATTCTACAAAAACTATCTACAACAGCAAGAGGATCTGCAATAACATATCTTTCCTTAGAATTAAACAATAAGCCATAGGATTTTGAGGTTGTCTGCCTAGTGCAACATAAATCCTCAACCTTTTCTTTAAGATTTTGTATAGTTCTGCTCTGCAATATAAGCTCCAACTCGTCTTAGATTTCTAAGGTTGTCGTTTGTCATGACCTAAATCCTAACATCTTCTAGGCTATTTGTGTGATCGTTTCACATAAGTGTAAGCCCAAATTAATAAAATTGGCAAGACGAAACATTTAACTAATTTCTCCTCAAAATTGAAGCAAAAAATTAGGATAACTTGGGAAGTCACCAAGGTTCTCCTCCGGATTTATGACATGCCCTAGTTCTTCTTCCTTCGGACTCTACAACAAAATGTTCCAAATTTGAACTATTCCCCTTCCACACCTCTTTGCCCCATCTTATTGAAAAGTCCTATCCTTTTGACCTCTTTGAAGATAATATTTTCTAATTTTTATCGAGAGTTTTCTTAAGTGACTTTGGTCATTTAAGATGTAATTAACTATAGGGGCTTGCCCTTACAGAAAGCTTTTCCTAATCCAGCTTAATAAAAACCCTATTTAATTCTTTGTATTAAATAGGGGAACTTGTCGACAAAGAAAATGGTTTCATAGTCCAAACGATTATCATATAATTCTTAGTTTATTTGATCCAGCCTCATCCTCAAGTTTTGTGTTTATCTTTCGGGATAGATACATGGTTAGAGCTAAAGTGCTCTATCATTTAAACTATGAAAAATATGGGGTCAGTTTGATTTCATATCTTTCTAAACTATATATATATAAATTAAACATCCTTCTAAAGTGGGCGATGGCTACGAGATTTTGATTCCGGCGGTCGATAGCTTCTAATTGGCAACTCCTTAACTAAAAATAGTGCTGACACCTAATAAGTTCATAATTGGACTCATCCTAATTAAGTTTAAGTTCAATGCCTAGTTAGACCCAAACTAAAACCTAAGTTGAACAAAACTTAACTTAGTCCAACTTTTTAGTTCCAAACAACATTTGACCTAACCTAAACCCTATGGCTAAACCAACTTAGACTTAGTACAACCATTTAGATCTAACCCACATTAGACATAACAAAAACCCTAAGTCTAACCAAGCTTAGACTTAGTCCAACTTTTGAGGTCTAGCCCACATTAGAACTAACCTAAACCCTAAGTCTATCATAACTTAGACTTAATTCAACTTCTTAGGTCTAACTAACATTAGACTTAACCCAAATCCTAAGTCTAACAAAACAAAGAACTAGTCAGAACTGTTAGGTCTAATCCACATTAGACCTAACGTAAACACTATGTATAAGCAAACTCACCTAACTCAAACTCTAAGTCTAACCAAACTTAAACTTAGTCTAACCTTTTAGGTCTAACCCACATTAGACCTAATCTAAACTCTAAGTCTAACCAAACCTAGATAAGTGTGGTGTGAAAACATTGTCTTTAGCCTTTTGAAAATGCATAAGTTGTAAAAATGCAATTTACCCAAACAGACCTGATGCATTTTCAAAATGCTACCGCACCAAATGAGCCACCCCAAATAGGCCCTTAGTTTAACCTTTAGGTCTAACTCACATTAGAACTAATCAAAACCTTAAGTCTAACACAACTTAGACATGGTTCAGCCTCTTAGGTCTAGCCTACATTAGAAAACGTAATTTTATAATATTTCATTTAAAACTCTAACATCAAACCCTTAGGGAAGGATAGAATTTCTATTTCAACTTAGAAAAAAATTTGCTCAAAATGTAAACAAAATTTGTAGGAGAATAATTTTGAATTGTTTATAAAAGTTTAAAAACTAAAGTTTTATAATTCTAAAAGCTAAAAGAAAATGCAAATTTTCTAAACTAGAAATGTGTAAAGGAGTTTGAATATTTTTAAAAAAAATTCCCCTTGCAAAGATATTAAAATCATTGCAAAAAAAATGCTTGAAGTTAAAAATGTGGTTTTGTGACAAACAGGATCATACTTATTTCTTACCCTCTCTTGAGTGCATAAGGAAAATTAGCTAATCTAAAGTTAATTTTGTAATTGATATGGTTATACTGAGTAGATTATAGCCTCTCACTTCCAGATTACCCACTGTGTCCTCTCTATAGAACTAACCAGGCCTAAAGTTTCAAACTAAAGATCAAATTTGTTAAGGTTCTAGCTTGTCACTCTAGAATCACCAATTCTATGCTCATCAAAATTATCTCTCTATCAATTTGTAGTACCCCTTGGACTTGGCTCCTCTCCATCAATTTTTGTTACAATGTTTGATTTCTTCAATGCTACAACAATTGATGAATATACTCCCATTAGAATGATTCCTCGTACTAGAACTGAAAGAAGAAGAAAAGAAATTGCACCATTCTGTGGTTAAAGGAATCCATCAAGCCTTCTAGCTGTGTTCCTAACGCTCCGTGATTCGGGGTGACCGCTGACAATGAATCCCTTGATAAAAGACCGATCAAAATATTCTTTTCTGGAGTTATGAAATCATATTTCAGTCATATTCGATTCTTATAGCTTTCGGATTAATAAAATTATATGTCGGATGTTTCTATTTATATGTGTGATCCTTGTGCAGATGTCATGCTAAATCGTTGCAAGTTTAAATTTTAATGGTTGAACACTTCTTCAGTAAGCTGTGTTGTGTCCAGTAACCATTGAGTTGGCTTAATTTTGTTAATGTGGGATTTAGTTTCAAATTATGTTTTGCTGTTGAAATTGTTAGGGCCGTCAAAATGGCTCGTTGTTCGTGAATAATTTGAGTTTGGCTTGTTAAGAAGCTCGTGTTTGATTCGTTCGCTAAGCAAATGAGCTAAACATGAATAATGTTTTTTGCACTTAATATATAAATGAGCCGAATATGAACAAAAATGTGTTCATTCGTGTTCGACTTGTTTTTGCTTGAAATAATTAAATTATATATATATATATATATATATATAT
>NW_018164443.1:779672-808807 GCF_001263595.1 Phalaenopsis equestris
GGTAATCTTTTTAAATAATTGCTATAATGATTTATAATCAATTAAATTATTAATTAAAAAATAAAATAAAATTATATTAAATTATATTTAAATGATGTTTTAATATAAATAAAAAAATTTAATTCTTGTCTCTACCATTAACATTCTACGGTTACGTAATTAAGGTTGTTAAAACAATTATTTGTTCGTGAACTACATGTCTTTGGCTCGATAAGTAGACGAGCCGAACACGAACAAAATTTTTGTGTTTGAAATATAAACGAGCCAAATACAGATGATATGTTTTAACGAGTCAAATACAAGCTGATCTCGAGCTCGCTCGTGTTCGGCTCGTTTACTCCTTTAGATATCATTACGGCACAAAATTTCTATTATGTGATGTTGCTTATGGACATAATGTGCATCGTTTTAATAATGTTATCATTTCATGCTATTTGATAAGGTTACATGCATTTACTAATCTTCATCATAAGTCCTTTTCGTAATATTATTGGGATTTATTTGTTGGCGTAGGACGAGGAATTAGGATTTTTTAAAGTAATTAATATGATTTTGTTTGTAATAATAAACTTTAAAGGTAATTAGTTGGAAAATTTTAGGAGTATAAATAAATAAAATCATATAATTTTTTTAATAATGAAAACGTTTAATATAATTAAAATGCCCAATCTAACATTATACCATTAGGGCTGTGAAATTTACTCGAAGATTATGAATCGCTCAAAAATTGATTCGAATTTTTTCTTGAATTGAGATTAGTTCGAAATAAACGAGCCAAGTGACGAGCTAAATTTATGGATAGAATTTTTTTAAGCCAATTTTAGCTTGGCTCGAAATCAGATCGTCAATAACTGTAGTCATGTTAGGGTTATTAATTTGGCTTGAAGATTGTTAATCGCTTAAAAATTGATTCGAATTTTGGTTCGGATCGAGATTAGATCTAAATAAACGAGCTGAGTTACGAACCAAAATTTTGGATTGATTTTTCTTTTGAGCCAACCCCAATTCGTCTCGAAATCGGATCGTTAACAACCCTATCTTGTATTATTTATTTATTTTATAATTTCTTTTATATGCATGTGTGCGTTGTAGTTTGAATGAGGAGCAAAGTATTAATTATCAAGTTGATAGTCATATATCAAGCTAATAACCTAATTTACTTTAATACAAAGAAGTAACATTACTAGTCATACATTTGAGCTCAATTTTATTTCACTTTTTATTGCTTTGATGGAAAATTTCTTTACATTCATAAAAGAAAAGCATAAAACTAAGTTAAATGTTGTCGAGATGAGAATGCTTAGGTGGATGAATGGCTTTACACTTAGAGACAAAATGCGAAATGAATATATCCGTGATAGGGTCGGTGTAGAAGTGACAGACAAAATTAGATAGAGTAGTCTAAGATGGTTTGGTCACATTATACATCGAGCATCTGATGATCCGATTAGAAGAGTAGCTATTTTTGATTCGACTTATGTTAAGAAAGGCAGAGGTAGACCTAGGAAGGCTTGGGCATATTGTACAAAAAAATGATCTTAATTTATTAGAATTAAATGAAAATATGCTACTAAGTAGGACACAATGGAGAAAAATGATTCATGTAGCCTACCCCACTTACTGGGATAAAGGTTTTGTTGTTATTGTTGTTTTTGTTGTATACAAAAATGATTGAGTTCTATGTTAAAGGATTGAAAAAGCTTTATAGCTAGTCTATTCTATAAGATCGAGAGTGTTCGTAGAGTGTGATAAGCTTGTAGCTAATCAACCCTACAAACAATAGAGAGTTTTCCTACAAGAAATTGAAGGGGGAAGCCCTCCACATCGCCTCGCCAGAGCTGGAGGCTGCAATGCATCAAATCCAGAAGTGTCAACCCTAGGTACCTACGTGAGGCCGTTAGGACGAGTTCGTGGCATTTATAGAATGTTGATCATATTGCATGTTGTATGCATGATCATTTGAGCACTTCGGGTCGATCGACCGCCCTAGATCGATCCCCTATCCTCTGTTGGGTTTGATCGGCCTTCCCAGGTCGATCGCCTTATCTTTTGGGTTTGATCAACCGTTACATGTCGATCACCCATTTTGGGTTCTATTGGTCGTTCCGAGCCGATCAACCTATCTTCTGGATTTGATCGACAGCTACATGTCGATCACCCATACTTTTGGGTCGAATTGATTACCCCAAATCAATCCACCCGCTTCTTCGATCTGACCGGTCGACACGACCAGGTTGCCAATCACTTGCATGTTTGTATGCTTTTGCATCATATTGCATGTTGTGTATGTGCATATGTGTGCTTGCTTGCTTGTGTAGTGCATTGCATCTTGTATGTGTTAGCTTGCATGATCATTATCATTTTCTTGTGGTGTACCTCTTCTGATCACTACCTCTATGGTACACCCATTTGTTTGGGTCGCTGTCGTCACAACACGCCTATCCTTTTGGGCCACCGCCTCCACGACATACCCATTTGTCGGGCCGCTGTCCCCATGACATGCCCACCCTTCGGGTCACTGCCTCCATGGCATACCCATTTGTCTGGCAGCTGCAGCTAAAAATGCCCACCCTTTTGGGTCACTACCTCCATGACACACCCATACGTCAGATCGTTGCCCCCTCCACATGCCCATCATTTCGAGTCACAATTTTCACGGCACACCGATCTTTCACGCCCATGCCTCTGTGGCAAGTCCACCTTTTCGAGTCACTGCCTCCAAGGCACACTCACTCTTATCACCTTGGTGCACATTATGCATATGTTTGCCTCATATTCTTACATGTTTACATGCGTGCTCGGTGAGTGCCTCTCGGGTAAAGTGTAGATCCTCACACAGGTATCCTTTCACTCGACGCAAGCTCACTTGCAGTCGGTATCTGCTTGTTTCATGGAACCCCGGGTCCCCGGTACACATAATTCCTCACATATGAAGCATTTTTTTGCTGATATATCTCCTTTGTGCGTATCATGTTTCATGTAGCATCCTTACATTTATTTACATGATGTGTGTGTTCGCCATTTTGGGCGCCCGTTGTGATTGTTTTGTATATCGATCAAACAATCACAATATGAGCTGTTTGCATGTTTGTGTGTTTTCCTATCTGCTTTGATGGCTTGTCCTACTTGTTAGAAGAGTGACCCCATGTCAATTGTGATGTCGTAACGAGCATTGCTCTCTAGGTTGACTTCAGGGAGTAATGCGAGTTAAGTCATCGGGATTGACATGAGTATGACTGTGCTAAGGATCTAAGGGTTTTAATGTGTGTCATATGTGTCACAAACCCACATTGTAGGCATGCTATTTTAAAGGTATAAAAAATATACATTTTTACTACTTAGTATTATGCTTCTACTTTTAAAATTGTTTAAGCTCAACCATATATGAGGCCACTTATTTTAAAATGTCACCCACTCTCTCATGACGTGCTTTAGATCACTTGGATTTTTAGGATGTGGTTGGTGTGACGGCCCCTTCAAAATCATATGAAAGTTAGAGACTTTACTTTATGCACTTAGGTACTAGGTTAGGACACTTTCTCGATAGAAAGTGTGTTAGGTTTAGGATGCTAGGTAGTCATTTTTCGACGCCTCTGGATATTTTTCTATTATGTTCTTGTTCTTGCGCTAGCCACGTGTCACCATTTTTGTGCTTTTTGGTGTGACTGCATGCTGCATATGCATAGTAGTGTGTTAGGGCGTTCTTCTGCAGGGAGCTGTGCCTAGTTATATGCACACACACACATGTATCGCTATGTGAGAGCAAGTAATGATTTTTAACCATTTGCTTGCAGGTGTTATTTAGCTCCCTCAATTACAAGGCATGACTCAGTATATGTTGCATGCTTTGTTGGCTTTCCCGCTAACGCTTGTTTTATGCAGAAATGGATCTTTTCTTTTCACATGTACTTTTGGAGTTTAGGAGAGTCTTGTAACAGAAATAAGATATGGGCACGGGTTCTGAGACGTTTGTCGTGAGAACCACGTGATGAAGACCATAATCTGATGCTCATGCCTCGTATCTTAATTTTGCATTTTTATATTGAAGTATAGAATTAAGACCGGACATGTATCTGCAGAGTTCGACCACCTTTTTCCTTTTTAGGATATGTTGTCGACCCAACGACACTAGCCTTTCTTAATTTTTAATTTGTCTTGTTTTTCTGCTTCATTGCATATCTGTATGTCTACATGTCTGCTTATTTTCCTTGTTTATTTATGTGGTTTGTTTGAGATTCTATGAAAATATAATCTAGGCTCATTAAGAACCTTAAAATCCTTAAAATCATATGTTTTGTACTAAATCCTAATAAAAAATATTCAGGAATTTAAATTTTGCATTTTACTTTCTACCTGGTCTTCGGGCTGGATTTTAAATAGGTTGCATGCATGGCTATCACCCAAGTCATATAATAGGATCTCCACAATACTTAAGTACTGCTCTAGATAACTGCATTCATATTTCCATGCCCCGAGTAGAAGTCCCCGTGCTTCTCTAAACTTACCGGCCAAGCATACTCTTTTCTATATAGGTGCTTTTTTAGCGTGCCTAGAGTGTAAGAAGGCTCCCCAACCAAGACAAGGTGTAAGTTTTTTTGTCAAAGCTTTTCCATCTTTAGTTGTTCCTTCCTCATTCTTTCTTTCCCGAGGCATCTTCGCCACTTTTACGGGTATAAGTCTCATCTCTTGGAGCTCTTGCTTTTAGTCAAGATAGAGTTTTCTTCCTTTGAACTTAGGGCCCCGCAGATGATGATTCACAGATTGCTGACCAGGTATCTCAGGACGTGTTGGGTTGATTATCTTCATGACCGAGTTGACTTAGAGTCTTAGTGTTTGTGTATGACAGGTCCGTGGTACCCCGACCCATCTACCTCTACCTTCTAGGATTACTCTACCTTCATTTTGTTGAGCGCCTTGGAGCCATGTCACTCCTTAACTTCATCGATATCATCTTGATGGTCCGATGCCAATGAGTTGTTGCCCAATTGAGTTACGATGATTTCCCCCCCACCTTTATGAACCGAACGTGCTTTAACGTGTTGGGATATCCCCATCAAGATGATTTAGGTTATTCTGTGGGCTACGTATGTCGATGAGTCATTAGCTATTCAGAAGGTGAGAGACTCGCTCTTTGTCCGATGGCTTAGCGAGAGCTTTGAAGCATATGGACATTCCCACACGGAATAAACTTTATTTGATGACCTATTACCTCATATTCATGATAACATAGTCAAAACCTCTTTTATTCAAAGTATTCTTAGGTATCCCCCAGGATGTAATTAACTAAGTGAGATACGTCTCCTTAGGAGTGCTCTTGATCCCCGAACAGACACCTGCACCCGACTCTCTGGTTACAGGTACTCTACGTTGGTAATCTTTCATAGATATTGATTCATGGTGCCTCCACTCAATCTTGTTTGGGCGAACACGTTTGACCTATCCTTGCGAGGTTTACTGGACGTAAGCTCTCCATGTTTTGCGTTTTCTCTTGTCAATCATTTTCGTCGTATGTCCGTCTTTTCCAGTTTCTCTCTTCTTTGAGTCATTCATATGACCTGGAAGAGAGATTTATTCGGGGAAGGGATGTATACGACTATCGATTCCTTCAAAAATAAAAGAGAGAAAAATGAACACAAACAGAGTACAATACAATTAATGAACCAGAATAGAGAAAATGTAAAGATTGATTTACCTGAACATATTCAGATGGAAAGCACATGTGCTTATATCCAAATAATGATGTGAAAAAAGTGATTAGATTAGGATTAAATGTAACTCACATCTAACCTAAGAACGAACCAAAGGGAAATGTAATCCGAGTGAAAGTTATACTCTACCCGAAAAAGATTAACTTGAAGTTTAATATGAAAATTTTTTAAATATTTTTATTCAATGTGTTTCAATTTCAGTTTAATTTAAAGTTTGAGACCTAATGTCAATTCCAAGAGTTTCACAACTCACATTTAAAAGAAATTATTTTTGCATCATCTAAATATTATCCTGTTAAAAAATAAAATGCATATAACATCCTTGCATTCATTTACTAAAAAAACTTATTTCTTAAGTAAAAAACAAAAATTATAAAAAATTTTCATAACATAATATTCAAAGTAAACTGAATATAATAACAAACTCCCACATTTGACTAACAACAAATTAAAGTATATATGTAGATACATTGGAACATGATAATAGCTGCACTGATTTTTTAAATCTTGTGTTAGCATCTACCTTATCATTGTTGTCATAAGCTCTTTTAGCTCATTGATTTTTTGAGTCATAACTACCTAGTATAGTCCATATTACCAATTAACTCTTCTTCGGGTGGTTATGTTCCTCGTATATCTCTTTTTCTCATTTTTGACATGATCCACACTCACCCTATCTTTTAAGAGGTTGAAACTTGATATGTTTGTGGATTTACACCTCAAGGGAAGAGTTACGAAGGAGGAAGAGAGATCTAGAAAAGAAGGGGAAGATAGTATCGCTCTAAGAAGAGTAATAATGTCTATTTTCCAATATTTATTTATGGGTCCCTTGTTACATGAATTTTTTAAATTATTGAGTGTTCTTATATATAATACAAAATCGACCCTCATTGTACACAGATGTCGAATGATCTCTGATTGATACAAATTTTACCGTGTTGGGCGAATGAGTTAGATGATCGTTGTAGTTGTGGTGACTTGTATTCAACAACCCTTTCTAAAAAGTTATCCGACTCGAGCCTGAATTCTATCAAATGATATTCAACTATTCATATATTTCATTAATTAGTATAGAATAACTCGAAGAATGATTCACATACATATCACTTAATTAATTCCTATGTATTTACATATCTAACTCCTAAACTTTAACTTTCACATGTATGTGATCTTATCTATGAATGAAATAGTGCATTTCACTTTTTAAAAGTTATAATAGTGGTAATTTTGATGCCAACCAAATAAAAAATTTGGAGGGTAATAATATAAAAGTCAAAATTTAGGCATTAGATACGTTAATACATAAGAATTGAGGGGTATGTATGTAAATACCCAAAACAATGATAAAACATGATCGCACGAGTTAGTGGGATTTGAAGAAAAGAAAATTATTTGAGAATACTTATGATCTGTTTGGGGCAGTTGCAGCTTATTAATTAGCTACTGAAAAATAACATGCTGTAAAAAAAAAAAAACTGCAATGACTATTATAGATTTTTATTTTTTAAAAAAGTCAGACCGTAACTAGAAATCTGCAACGTCACCTAGCTAGAAACAATATAAAATTAATGATTTTAGCGGTTTGAAAACACAGTTTTTAGAAAAAAAATAGCCTAAACAAAGTGGGCCTGGGTGGGTTTTTAAAACGCACCAAATACCCTGCCCCAAATGGGCCTTGAATTAAATTCTAAATAAATTTTGGTTACATCTTGCGACCATTATCTAATGCCCTCAAAGTCTTCACAGCCTGTTGAAATTGACCTTAACTTCACCTCTACGCATATAATGGTAGCCTCTGCGTGCGGCATGTTCGCATTATTTTCCTTGGCAGTTTCTGTTAGATAAATCCGAAGTCAACTTAGATCCATTTTTTTCTTTGTGATTTGAACCATCTTGCTTAAAAGGCTCGAATTGATTTCATGAAATTTTTTCGAGCCACTTAGCTTACTCAATTTGATTTGAAGTTAAGGTTTTATTGTCACGGACAAAGAGTCCCACATCTGCTTGGTGTAGGATCTGAAAGCAGTATTTAAGTCCTGGGCTGTCTACCACCATGAAGAGCTCTTTTGAGAGGTAACATTATGCTGTAATAGATTTAAGAGAGAATTTAAGTAACATGTAACTTAAATCCTGCTAGACATTCATTTTGGACATCTTAAATCTCGGATTTACTAAATCCTGATTTCACTATTTTTCATATAGATCACATATTTAGTAAATCTAGATGTTTGATGGATCTACTATGTTCGAGAACACGAGGAGAATTTTTGATACCTCGTACGGCCATTCACAATGGTTTCGAGTAAGAGCAAAGCGGAAGAAAGAGACAGATGTGAGCTTCGGTAGTGCAGAGATCCGGTCATAGTCGTCCTATCTAACTTTAGTCACAACTATGTCGTGAGGTTGCCTAATGATGAGAGGGAAAAAAGAATGATTTTGGGTAGAAGGAGAGCAAGATGGGTGTTTCAGTTGTTTTGTACGTCACGATCTCATTATGGCCTTCCAAGTTAATTATGTAACCACTTCATTTAGTAAAATTTAAATTTAATTGTTGAGTAATTAAAAATAAAAATTGAATTGCACAATAAATTTTAATTGATTTAATAAATTTCCAAGTAATTATTAATTAGTATAAAAAATAATTAAATTAGCTATTAATTAATTAATGTTAAGCTATTGTTTATAAAAAAAAAATATTTTAATATAAAATTATCTTAATGATCAAATAGTTTAATGAATAATTACTTAATTAGCATAGTTATGAATAAAAAAGTATATTAAATTTATTCACACATAATAATTATATCATTAATTTGTAATATTAAGTTTCTATTTCAAACAATATATTTAAATTGAAACTTAATCACATTAACATTGTCAATAACATGACATAATGAGTAATTATCTAAAAATTTTTTTCTTAATAAACTAATTAATCAAAATTTCCACCAAATGATTTTCCCTAATTAAGTACTTAATCACCAATTAATTATTAAACATCAAAGGATTATTATACATTTAAGACTTAAAATTTATTAAATTCATTGCTAAACAAATTTTAAAATTTAATTATTTTTGAATTTATTAAATTCAAATTTATAAAATTTGATAAATTTTAATAAATAAATCTTAAAAATTACCAAAATACCCCTCTCTTAAATTTTTATATAATTTTAATATATCAATTGAATATTTACATTCCCACCCCTACAAGTATTTAAACCTCACTAACTTTTAACCTTCTCTTCCTTGTTCTTCAGTCTGTTGAAGCTTTTTTGTTCCATCTTGAATGGCGATTATGAGAAGCTTTCTTCTTATCATTCTATCGTCTTCCTTAGGTTCTGCAATTTCCTGTTCCAATGGAGGCTGCAAGGTCGCATTCCTTTTGTTTCCTGTTATAAGATTCAGATACTGAAGGAATGAGGTTTTGCTTGTTTATATTACTGACTGGTTTGAAATGGGGTTTGATTAGCGTAGCTTCTCGATCCCTGCGCATCAGATAGCGATTGCGAGGATGGTACCTATTGCTTCTCTTGTATCGATGGGTCATTTGGTTCGAGATGTGTTCGGTCTACGAGTACTGATCAGTTTAAGTTAGTGGTAATTCATTTCTACCTTCTTTAGTAACGTCTGATCGCAGTAGTTTGATAAGTTGCATTTGCATCACTGAATTAAGTCTTATGAGTGAATCGGCTTATAGAACAGAGTTCTTTTCTATTTCTGCTAAAATTTTAGCTATCGTGGTTTTTTTTTTTTCAGATTGTGAATCTCTTGTTGGTATCTAATATTCGGCTTAATGTTGCGTTGGGGGAACATAATTTTGCTGCTATATTTGATGATTGTTCACCTTTTTAATCTCCGACCATGAAAATGCTTGATTTTCGGAATGAAAATGTTTGGTTGTATTACATACTCTTAATTTTTTTTTTAATAGAAAGTCAATTTTTTGCTGATCAAAACTTACTTCCGAAGTGACAGATTGCTGATATATTTACCTAATAACTGATTAATTGTTTGATTGTATTACACATTTTTTATTTTTGATCTCTTAGATCTATGCATTTTCGGAATGAAAATGTTTGATTGTATTACATACTCTTAATTTTTTTTTAATAGAAAGTCAATTTTTTGCTGATCAAAACTTACTTCCGAAGTGACAGATTGCTGATATATTTACCTAATAACTGATTAATATATTCATAGGTTGGCGACTTGGAGTTAGGATGCCGACTTTTGCTCAGTAGGCATTTAATAGTATTTCTTTTCGTCTAACTTTTGTTTAAAAGCTTTACCCAATTAAAATAATAAAAATAGCATGCAATATCTACAAATTGCGAAAGAATGTATTTGCTGTTTGGTCAACTTAAGAAATCTGCTGGGTCTGAGATTTAGCTTGTTGTTCAGACAAACTTTTGAGTCCACGTTAGGGAACTAAAGTTGAAGTGGTTTCTGAAATGGTTTGTTTTTTTTTTCCCTAATGGACAGAATTTAAGATCTTTAGGTGGAGAAGAAATCAAATGTTTCATCTTTTTTAAATTTTCTCGAGTCTCAATCATTTCTGAGTATGAAGGTGGCGTAGGCTTGATTTTATGATGTTTTGTTTTTGATCTGATTAGAAGAGTAGAGGTTTTATATTCGACTTATGTTAAGAAAGGCGGAGGTAGACCTAGGATGACTTGGGCATACTGTATAAAAAATGATCTTAATTTATTAGAATTAAATGAAAATATGACACTAAATAGGATGCAATGGAGAAAAAGGATTCGTGTAGCCGACTCCACTTAGTGGGATAAAGGGTTTCGTTGTTGTTGTTGTTGTATACTAAAATGGTTTGCGAACTATTTTTCTTATGGTTGTTGTTGTTGTTGAATACTAAAATGGTTTGCGAACTATTTTTCTTATGGTCCACTATTAAGGCCATCATATTGAGAAGAAATCATAACTCCCTTCTATCTCCTATATCATCTTAACTTTTCTTGGAATGAAATTGGTATAGGGTTGATTTTGAGATGCTTTGTTTTTCATTTAAAATCATATAGTTTGTGTAAATGTTCATTATCATTAACCTTAATTGAATAGTTTGGGATTTTTTTCATGATCGAATTATTGTATATTCATCCTTGTTGAGCATTACATAAGTTTTTAACACTATATTTTGTACATCTTTATACACCACTAAATTATAGTTTCATAACCCACTTCACGTCTAATTATTTCACAAAAAATATACTTATGTACCGGGCTTACTGGCGCATCTTCTATCTTCTATAATATATATTGAAATTATCCTAAACATCTATTTTTTACTAATTCCTTATTATTTGCTATTTTTTTCGCATCTCAAATACATACATACATACATATATATATATATATCTCATTTTTGCCACAATTATCTGACTATTAGTGATTTTTGATTGCCCACCACTGAGATTCTTATAGCATATAAAATCATTGCATGCACTAAACAATAATTCTCTAGTTTCATTTTATTCCTAGCTTTTATAACTTCATTAATATTTCTAAATTTTAAAATAGACTCAAAGCACTAAAATATATCAAATTTCAAATGACATTCCAACAACATTGATTGATCATTATTGTGCAGATCACAAAAACTGTTAATGTAATGTACAAACCACAAGGTGCTTCAAAGATATTGAACTTATTTAATTAGAGATAAAATAAGCTTATAATGAGTTAGAGAGTGCATCACGTAATCTGAACAGAATGTTGTATCTATGGGCAATATAATCATTCATTTTGGATATCTGATGGCCATTAAATTGGTTGGATTAGCTTGATCAAAGTTGTGTGTTTTTGGGAGTTGCACATAAGAAAGGGCTTAATCTCCTAATATCTTTTGTCTCGAGTACCTTTATAAATTTCTAAAGGTCTTATCTGTAATCTTAGTCTGGTCTTCAGATTGACGAATGATAGATCAAAATTTCAATTTTTTTTTCCAATCCTCTCTTCATGAAGTTAGGGGTTTAGTGACTTTTTGTGTTACTCTTTCGTTAGACCCTTTTGAAATGTTATTTGATCACAGTATTTTCAAGAGTTTAAGAAGATGCATCTATCACATTTACATTAAACACAATCTATTTGTCAAAGCAAAACTTAAATTATAGAGGATGTATGCCAATGATGTACTATTTAAAGTAATTAAAGATGCTATGGACGAAGGAATTTTTGAATTATGTTATTCTTGTTATTTTCTTGTAATGGATATCAATATATGGTACACTGTAGTAAAATAAGATTGAATGATATAATATTGAATGTGTTGGGCATTTTCCTAGGTAAGACTTGGTGGTCTCTCCTAGATGAAGAATACATTACTCTTTCTTTCAAAGTTTAGATTATTTTCTCCTTGGTTCAAAATGGTATATCTTCACTCTCCACCTTCCTACTTCCCAATGGCTAGAATTAGCTTCCAACTATTATTCTACCATGGCCAAGAATCATTTTTTGGCCTGTCTACCGCCTTCTATCTCTTATGAAAAAGTCTTAGTTATCAAATATATATTAATTAAAAATAGCATAAACTATAACTTATATTGAATGTCATTATAAGGCTTTCCAAAACCAATACAAAATGGTTCATATATAATTCTACCTTGCTTGAAAGCTCTATATTCAATTTGCAACGTATTCTAATTTTAGTTATCATCACATATTTAACCTGACCTACGTTGTTGTGAGTTATTTTATAGCCATTTATTTATTTAAGGTTTGGAGACTGGAGGGTAAGAACGGTTTGTTTCAGCTTAACTTTTGTACTATATATAGAAATTATGCTACAAAGTTAATCAGAAAATCTAGTAGTATTGATTTTGCTCTGAAATGAAGGCCTTGTACACATACTGCTGCACCTATCCAAGCAACAGGATAGCTGTTTTATGTGCTTTTTATTCACCGTAGATATATTTATACTAGGATAATGCAAACATACATTAGATATAACCTTTTTTTTTTGGCCTCGTCTTCTAGCATATTGCTGGCAAATATGTTGTTTTTTTTTTTTTGCAGAATAATTCGTTGCCTTTCAATAAATATGCTTATCTAACTACCCACAACTCTTATGCAATTGTTGGAGAACCAAGTCACACAGGAGTTCCAAGAATCACCTTTACTAACCAAGAGGATAGTGTTACTCAACAGCTAAATGTACCTGCTCTTGGTTCATTCTACACTTTAATTGAGACAGTTTAAGTTTAGATGGTGAAGAGATGCTTCTTCTGATTCAATTTACTTGCACCTATTGTCTCACAGAATGGTGTTCGAGCTCTTATGTTGGATACATACGACTTCCAAGATGATGTTTGGTTATGCCATTCAACAGGTGGAAAATGTTATGATGTTACTGCATTTGTAAGTAAATGTTGTACTCATATTTCTCATAAATTTTTTATAAATACAAGATTCACTGCATAAATAGCTATAGTACTTATTAGGTACATAATTTTAGGTTTTTTTCCTTTCGGTATATTCTATTTTTATTATTTTATATTTTTAGATTTAGCTATTATTGATAATTTCTAATTCTTTTTTCTAGCATGACAATATTATGGCTTTTCTATTGTGGTTCCCTACTATTAATCATGTAATCAAGTATTAAAAAATTGAAGAGTAAAAATTATTTTCCTTCCCAAATTATATGGTATCAGAGCCAGGTTCTCCTTTGAATGGCGATCTAATCCTTCCAGATTGTCAGATGTTGCATCGCCCATGCCTGAGCCCGATCCCTCACCATACAGTCACAATTAGAGTTCACTGGGAAGGTAACGACTGATTGCCCTAGCGATACAGTTGTGATTAGAGTCATTGAAAAGTCAACGGATGATTGCGACGTTCATCGCTCATGATGGAGGGTAACCGCAAGATCATGGTATTTAGAGACTTATGTCTTTTGACATTGTCGACGTATCACGAAGATCGAAATCACAAGCATCTCTGTGTTACGAAGGAGGATTGAAATTGAGACTATCGTCAGCCTACAAGGCGCAAATTTTGGTTGAAGTTCTAAAATAAATGCCAAAGAAGATAAAATGAGCATCCCTGTCCCATCCCTTTTCCTTATCGAGGGGTCTAGATTATCGAGGGGTCTGGATCAGTTTAGTCGAGGGTTCTGATTGACTGTGTCCCATTGCAACATCTTCACTGTTTAGCTGTCAAAGATTCGGGTCGACTTTTTTACGAGTCTAAAAATGCAATCAAAATTGCCATTGAAATTACCTAAAGTTTTCTGCTAGAACCAAACCCGGGTTAATCTTTTAGGAGCATCCGTTGCTTGTGCACTACTATTTATTTTTCATTGCGATGGAACTCACAATCGACATAGCTATTTTTGGGCTCTCCTTTGCATTAGGCTGATTAAACCTAGCTTTTTTTGCTACATTCAAACTCAAGGTTGTAGTCACTACTTGCACGGTTTCTCATGATGCCGTACAAGCCGGCGATGATTGACATCCAAATAATGTCTATCTTTTCTACTAGTTCTAGTAATTCAAAGACCAATTCAACCTACCCATAGTGGCGCGAGTATTGCAAAAATCATGACATATGAAAGAGATATGTTGGAAGCTTATGAAAGGGATATGTTGGAAGCTTCATAAGAAACCCACAAATTAAACCAAAATCTAAATGTGAAGGTTGGGCATCAAGCCACTGCTGATGAAACTCAAGTGACTTCTACCAACTCAAATGAAATACCTTTCATCGAGGTGCAATTAGAGTACCTGCATAAACTGTTTCGATCTCCAAAATGGTCACTCATTCCATCTTGATCTTTAGTACAGAAGTGTAACTCTAGTCACTGCATTGTTAGGTGTTAACCCTAATTTTGTTCATTATTTGATAATTGATTATGCTGTAACTGATCATATGAATGATTGTTTTAAGTTATTATCATCTTATAGACCTTGTGCAAGCTACGAAAGAGTCAAAATTGTCGATGATTCCCTCTTGGTAATTGTCGGGATGGGAATTTTCAAACTCACATCATTGTTAACCCTTTGTTATGTGCACCATGTTCCCAGTTTGTCTTATAATCTATGTTTATTGGCAAAATTGCTTATGATTATCAATGTCAAGTTAAATTCAACTCTTTTTATTGTGAATTTTTGGAGTTGACCACATGGAGGATGATTGACAGCGTTAAGGAAATGGATGGATTCTATTATTTTGACGATGAGCTTGATGTGAATTGACAATGTCAAAGTACTTGTTTAAATTTTATTTTTATTTCCAAAGATAATGATGCTATGATATTATAGGTTAGATCATCCTAATTTCCAGTATTTAAAATTCATGTTTTTTAGTTTATTTCAAACTAAGTCTCTTTTCAATGTGAGGTCTGTTTGTTTGACAAACATCACCGTGTGTTTTTCCTCACCAAATTTACAAACCAATTATGTCTTTTACTCTAATTCATATTGATATATGGGGCCATTGTAAATACTTTACACTTTGAAAAAAAAAAAGAATTGTTATCTTTATTGATGATCATACAAGTTTAAGTTGGATAGATTTAATAAAAGAAAATTTTGAAGTGAATTTTTTTTTAAACTTTTACACCATGGTACAAACACATTTTTAAAAAGTTATTCAAATACTACAAAGTGATAATGACCGAGAGTATTTCAAAAATATTTTGAGTTTAATTTTTTTTTAATTGAATAAACAGGTTATCAAAGTTCTTGTGTTGATCCCCCACAACAAAATGATATGGCTGAAAGAAAAAAGCAAACACTTGTTGGAAGTGGCTCAAGCAGTTCTATTTACGAATCAAGTGTTAAAATAACTTGGGGTGAAGCTGTTTTTATTGCTAGATTTCTAATTAATAGAACACCCAATAACATTTTGAACTTTGAAATAACTTTTGATGCCTTTCATATAATTTGCAATAAATCAGCTTTGTTTTCTTTACCTTTGAGGATATTTTGGTGTTCTGTACTTGTTCACATTCATAGTTATTATTAAGGAAAACTTGAACCCCTAGTTATAAAATGTGTGTTTGTTGGTTATACTCCCACCCAAAGAGGTATAAATTTTGATCATTTTCTAAGAAAATGTTTGTTTCTGTGGATTCCACCTCTTTTGAATTGCAACTCTTTTTTTTTGCCTCATCTCCAATGGGGAAAGGGACAAAACAAAGATTTAACTACTGCTTTTCGGAACTTTTTCTAAAATCGTAAACTAACAAAATAATATCTCCCAAATCTTAATTGTTCAATTTGAAAATTTAAGCTATATTATATTAGAAGAAAGTGGGTCAAAGTTTTTAGATATTGAAGACCATTCAAATTTTTCTGCAGTGCCATCTTATGATATTCATACTCCTATAAAATTAACAAAGAGGAAATAAATGAAAGAACCACGATATTGATACCATTTGATATTGTCTACTCTTGACAAAAGAAAACTCAAAAGAAAGAGCCTACATATCCTTTGCATTGCCCAGAATCCATTAATCTTTCTAGTAATGTCCTCATCGAGCCTTTAGCCATGATCAATTCACTTTATCTCCAAGTCCTGAGTCTTCTGGTCCCGAACTTAAGTCTAGCCTTAATCCTAAATCTAATGATTTCAGTCATCTCATTGTTGTTCGTAATGGGATGGGATTGCCTGTATGGGAGTGAGGTCTTGCATTCAATATCCATTGTCTCATTCTGTGTCATATGAAAATTTCTCATCTATTTTTTGGGCGTTTACCACACATTTATCTTGTATGGTGATTCCTAATACTGTGCAGAATGCTATGAAAGTTCCTAGGTGAAGGAGGCAGTCTTCAAAGAGACGCAAACTCTAGAAAAAAAATACCGTATTGGAATTGATTGATATACCTAGAGGGAATTAAACTGTTGGATGTAAATAGCTATTTACAGGAAAGTATAATTTTGATGACTCTCAAGAAAGGCACAAGGGTTGATTGGTTGCTAAGTGATTCATTCAGACCTATGACATTGATTACTTAGAGACATTCATCTCGGTCGTAAAATTAAACTCTATAGGAGTTCTTCTATCACTTGCAACTAATCTTGACTAGCACTTACAAGATATAAAAAATATATTTCTAAATGGAGACTTAGAGGAAAAAGTGTGCATGAATGTACCTTTAAGATTTCGTGAAAAGTTCGACAAAAAAGTGTATAAACTAAAAAAATTCTTATACTGGTTGAAGCAGTCACCGAGAGAGTGGTTTGAGAAGTTTACTCTATTTGTTAATGTTCAATGGTATACTCAAGGATTAGGAGATCATACATTATTCTTCAAATATTCAAAGCATGGGATGATGACCATATCGATCATGTATGTAGACGTTATAATTCTCATCATAGATGATGTAGATGAGATGAACTGGTTAAAGACTTCCCTCTTATCAGTTTTTGAGACCAAGGACTTATGATCTTTGAAGTATTTCTATGGCATCGAGGTTGCTAGATCGAAGAAAAGGATTGTTGTTTTCCAACAAAAGTATGTTCTTGTTCTCATAAATGAAACTGGTATGAGTGGTTTTAGGCCTTAAGACATTCCAATTGATCTCTCTCAGAAGCTAGGAGATGAGAATGAAGATAACCACGTGAATACAATTCACTATCAAATAAAGGTGATAAAATTGATATACTTATCACTTACACGGTTATATATCGCTTTTGTTATAAGTTTGGCATGTCAATTTATGCATACGCCATTTGCGAAACCCCTTGAAGCAGTTAATAGGGTTCTCAAATTCTTTAAAAGTGCTAGGTAAGAGTTTGCTCTTTCAGAAAACTACACAACATACTATAGAGGCTTACACTATGGTTGGACAGACTCAGTTGTTGACAAGAGATCAATGTTCGAATATTTCACATATGTCTCGGGAAATCTGGTTACATGGTAAAGTAAGAATAAAAAATGTGATGGCAAGCATTAGTGCCGAGACATAATATCGAGCTATGACTAATAGAGTATGTGAGATGCTATGATTGAAGAGAATTTTTGAAGGAGCTATAGATTCTAATAAACATGCCAATGAAGTTGTACTGTAACAATACAGCTGCTATAAGCATTGCAGAAATTTCAATGCGACATAAGCGTACAAAATATGTGAAGATTGATAGACACTTAAAAGAGAAGGTTGATTTTGGAGTTATGTGGCCTTACACTCTGACAGCGCAACGAATAACAAATATCTTCATCAAAGAACTTTTTAGGCCTAATTTTGAGTTCCTTATATGCAAGCTGGACATGATAGATATCTATGCTCCAACTTGAGAGGGGGTGTCAAAAATTTATATTTTTCAGTTTTGGTATCTTCAATTTTAATTATTTTTTATTTCTAGAATTAGCTATTATTTGTAATTTCTATTTCTTTTTTCTAGCAAGAGGATTTTGCGCCTTTCCTAATATGGTAGCCTTCCCCTACTTTTTATTTTGTAACAAGTCTTAAAAAGTTGAATAGAAATAATTATTTTTCCCTCCCAAAAATTACATTTAACTTTTAAATATATCAGTGGGCATCTTATACGGACAAAGTAAAAAAAAACAAAAAACAGGAACTTGTGCATATTTATTTGGCTCTTAGAGATGGTTATATTTAAGGCAGAAATTAATGATCTGCATGCCTAATTAGTGCTTAAGTATGCATAATAAGAATACTCGCTGGAGCAGATTTCAAGCTGTGACTGAAAAATAGCTTGTGATGATTGAATATATTGTTTTTTTTTTCTCGGATATCACGCATGTCATGCAGGTTATTATCATTTAGCTCAAAATGCATTTGAATCTGTAAATTGCATTAAAAAAATGTAAAACATAAAATGCATTAAAAATGTAGAATTGAAGAATACGTTTTGTTTAGTTGTTTAAACTTCACCTTTTGTGCATGTTAAAATTTCTATCATCAATCTAAATTTTAATAGCCTTGAGGCATGTTTTTGCATTGAAAATTTATTCAATATAGCATGCAGGATTATATTTTCTTTTATTTCTTGTTACTAACCAACAACCAAATTTAGGAACCAGCCATTGATACTCTCACGGAAATTGAAGCATTTCTGTCTGCAAATCCATCAGAGATTGTCACAATAATCTTAGAAGATTATGTTCATGCTCCAAATGGATTGAATAATGTCTTCAATAGATCGGGTTTATTAAAGTTTTGGTTCCCATTGTCAAGAATGCCCAAAAATGGCCAGGATTGGCCTTTGGTAAGTGACATGGTTGCTGACAACCAACGTCTTCTTGTCTTTACATCAATTAAATCTAAGCAGGACACAGAAGGGATTGCTTACCAGTGGAACTTCATGGTTGAAAACCAGTGTAAGCATCATATCTTTCTCTTATCAATATCTACATATTCCATATGTTTAACATTATAATAAGTTTTCTTATTCAAGGTTTTGTACCAATTTTATGCTTATTTTGTCTACTTTAAAACAATTTGTGTCTAGGCACATATTTGGTGGACCCCTACCATTTTATTTGAGACCAAACTGCAATTGAATGGGCAAAGAGATCTGAAATACAAAAGCAACAAAGCAGTGCTCAAACTTGTATCACATTGGTTGGAAACAAAGTGAAAAATCATAAGGGGCTAGGTTTGAGCTCTCATGATGCCTGAATAAAAGAGAAAAAAAGCGACAAAACAACAAAACTCGATAAAATTAAAATGTAAGTGCATTGGCACTTGAATATATTCAAAAAGAAAGGTTGATAATAGTGAAACCATGTAAATAGTCCCATAGGTTTAACAGAGTAAAAAAAATCTTGAATATTAACTACTTTCAATAATAATAATAATAATAAAAGAAACAATTTGCTGTTAGATAATCATCATGTAATATGGATGTTGATGCAGGAATTCTTAGGTTTTAAAGTTCACTGATACGAACCTAGGATGAGATATAAAAAAGTATATTATATTTTAAATGGATCAGCATGTAAAATTTGTTGCTCTATATTGTTAGAGCACCTAATGAATTGTTGTGCCTTGTTGAACAATGTTTCCATTTTTTTAGCAAATCTTAAAATCATGCCATAATGCTATGGGATTTGGTTGCAGTGATTTTCCATTCACTCCATTCCTCGTTGCAAACACAGAGGCTGCAGTACGTGGTTGACGCCCATAGTCTGAATGATTCACTACTTTTTGAATAGCCAAAATATATGAATTAGTCTTAGTAGCGTGAGAGTAAGGCTTTCAATTATTGTGATTGGTGAATAAAGATGTGTTGAAGACAAAGGTGAGTGAGAAAATATTATTTGGGGTTTAGTCCAAGAAAAGAGGGTTGGTCATGAGCTTAGGGGCTTTTCCACGTAAATTCTCCTGTGTTTTTCTAATTAGTTTAATTGTGCTTCTGTTTTATTTTTTATTTTTTTGTTTTTATCAAATTTGTACGATCCCGTTATTTCGCGGTGTGTTTTAGTTTCTAATTGATCCCAAGTCCCG
Source organism: Phalaenopsis equestris (assembly GCF_001263595.1). Classification (NCBI taxonomy): domain Eukaryota; kingdom Viridiplantae; phylum Streptophyta; class Magnoliopsida; order Asparagales; family Orchidaceae; genus Phalaenopsis; species Phalaenopsis equestris. The sequence continues at coordinate 799,818 of NW_018164443.1, forward strand.
GGGAACTGTTCGTTGTGAGATTTCCTAACACAAACAATGAACAATCTCTCATATGCGTGATGCTTTGAACATAAAGATGGAGATGATGGAATGAAAGCTGGTAATTGCTCAAACCGTGGCGAATCGTCTCCTCTTACTGACTCAACCAAATCTCTTGTTTTGGTGAATTATTTTCCCTCCATACCGATTGAGGCAACAGCATGTAGACATAATTCTGCAGAACTTATTAATATGCTTCAAACTTGCCATTCAGCAGCAAGCAATCGGTGGGCAAACTTCGTTGCTGTTGATTTCTACAAGGTTTGCATACAAACCACATATGATCATATGATCATTCACATTGTTAAGATCTGAAGAGTTTTCTTCTATGAACACTCATTCTCTTATTTTAAGCTCGCTGCCTGCAGAGGAGTGAGGGAGGAGGGGCCTTCCAAGCAACTGACATGCTTAATGGGAGGCTTATATGTGGATGTGATGATGTTCATGCTTGTGCTGTAAGCTATTTGAGAAACTTTAATCAGTTTATGCCTTTTCTTTTTCAATAAACCAAATATAGCCAAAAATCATTTTTTAACCAAGTACATGAGCTTAATGGGTAATATAAATTGAATGACATTTTAGAATCATATTTTAACATTCGGCTTATTTCGCTTCATTATCTTATAATATTAGAAAATTTTATTTTTTTGCAATAATAATTGCTTGAAAGGGTAAAGACTTCTCATTCTTCCATTCTCTTTCAGCTAGAGCAGTACTATCATTTCTAAGATCATTTTTTTAATTGCAGGTTTAAGTAACACTTTTTTTTTTCCCATCACGAGCATCTACACATCTAGGATTGGACTTAATTTTGACAGAGCATGATGTATTTATTGTTCTCAAGGACACGAGTTCGTCCTTTCTCAATTTTAATTATAGGTGCAACTAAGAATATGAAAAATGCTACAATTCTGAATAAATTTACATGTAAGTTGATTTCATGTCTGCTGGTTATGTGGGCAACTGATGTGACTCCTTTCAAAAGCAACTCATTAATGTTGACATTTTTATTATGGCTCCACTTCTGCATACTGCATATCCTGGAATAAAGCACTTTATACAAATCCATGATACTTTGTTCATGGTGAAATTCCTTAAAATATTGCAAGTGCATTAAACTAGAATGTAAAAAGTATAGAAGAGATGCTACTAGTCATTTACATGATGAATCTATCAAGTCTGGTAAAAGAAAAAAAAAGCATGGAAACCTTTACATCTTTGATAAAAAAAATTATCTTACAGAGCTAAAAACGCATAGCAATGGGCTATCTTGTTGTTCTCTGGAAATGTGCTGAAATGACACCTGCCTAAACTATGTTAGGAATGCAAACTCTGTGCTATCCTGAGGGCTTATTCTCCAATCTTTGCCCTGCATGATTTACCTGAGGGAATATGTGGGTGAAATACCATATAGTAGGATAAAATCTTTATTACATGAGTGAAATTGGGAGTACGTATATAGTTTCTCCATAGAAAGTGACCCGCTAAGAAACACCGGACGTCAATTTTTTTGGAAAAAAATAGGCTAAATATTTATAGTAAGAAATTCTATCAGCCTTTAAGTGGTTGTGTCAGACTCTACCCTCTCAAGGATAAACTGCGATGTGATAGTGATGAATGATTCGGTCAGATTAAATACCACTTGGTTTTATTTGCAAGATCATGACCCAGTGGATAATGAACTAGTATAACTTAATCGCCACAATTGTACTTAATACATATCATTTTATAATTCATTCACATTCACATATTACTCAGAAGCGTAAAACATTATATTATCAAAACATATATGTATACAAAATTGCTAAATCAAACATATTAAAAGTATGCACCCAAAAGTTCTTACAAGCTCCTAGAAATATAAAATGCAACAGCTGTACATATCACACCTAAGTATTAGCCCTGACACTCTTTACTCTTCTTGAAAGTCAACAACGTAGAGTGAACTACGATAAATTCAAAGAAATAATCAAGACTAAAATAAGATTTTATAAATAAAAAAATTTCGTTCACGCTCATATGAAACTACACAACACATGTCACAATATGCTATAATCGCATAAAACATATAAAAGAAAAGATATGTACTACAGAGAATCATGAATGTTGTATAAAATATATATTTCATTCATTCATATCTAAGCATAAGCATATTCATAAAAGTTGTCAATCTAATCATATGAATGTCGCTTGTAATTATATAGGTTTCAACTATTCTATGTCCTATCATATTGTGGGTCATCACCTAGCCGGAAGGCTACATTAACTATTGATAAAGACTGAGCCCCTCTCTCCCCGGCATAATAGTTATCAATAACTCCTCTGGTATTAACTATTCTCATGTTTTGTCCCCGTCTAATTCCAACGGTTTCTCGAAGTTTCGTCTTTGTTTGAATGCTAGGAGTAGAAATTTCATCATTCCCTATCATCCGTACTTGCAAGTATTTATATAATAACCTACTTATAATATCCCTTGTGATATTTCTTAAATCATAATCCTATAACAAACATTTATCATAAACATTTCATATATCATATATACATGTTTCATAGTAAATGAATACATGCAAGCAATAATTTAATAATTTCATTAGCATGTTTATCAAAATCATTACATAGTAAACTTATAAGTATCGTAATTGAAAAATCAAGTTTGCGTTCATATTGTCTATCTAGGTATTCATCCACAATATGTAAAAAGTTCTAGATGCAATAACATCAAATACATAATCACATGGAAACCTATAGAGAGTTATTTTTCTTAAGTTAGCTATAATTATTTCACCGGAATTGAGAGAGTAGCCTTACGACGAGTTTCCCACGCACACCTCAAGCTCGCCACCTGATGTAGACAACCTAGAATTCGTAATCCTTAAACATTCATGAAATTTGTAATTGAGATCTTAATTTATCCCACACATAAAGATGTGTGTCAATATTTACCTTGAATGGGTTCATCTGCATGAATTCTCCATAAAAATTACTCTCTTCCTCTCCCCTAACATTCCCTCCTTCCCTTTGTTGATTTCCTGTTGATGGCCCATAAAAAAAGCTCACAAACTAAGTTCGTAGTCTTCGACATAAATTTGTCTCCCGCTACAACGACTAAAAATGAAAATGTGCACCGATTCATGAAAAACATCAAAATGAAAAATATGAAAGGTAATGAATGACTGGAATATCATAAAAGAAGGTTCCCTACCTTTCAGATTTTTGCCTAGAGTTTACAACCGCGAGTTTCAGCACTCTGTGGTCTTCGATTGCACTCCTGCTACAGGGATCAAGTCGTAGAACCAAACGGACCCACAAAACCGAATGAGAGAGAGGGGAGAATGAGGGAAAAGTGAAAATTTAATGTGATCCCATTTAATCTTAGTCATTCGATCCATCCCACAGCTACATGTCATGGAAAGGAGTCAGTAGTTGTAGTTCGAGATTCAGAAGAATAATTAGATGATTAATTAGTTTAGTTAAGTCAAAATCTTATTATTTTTATATTCTCTCATTATATTAATAATTCATATATATATATATATATATATATAATTGATCAGTTCGATGTGTAGAGTTTAATAAAATTAATTTGGTCAAATTTTGAGAGATTCAAAATTTATGGTATGTTTTCCAAGTGCAAAAATTTTTCCCGTGTTACAAGCTGTTCGGGATCACTTTTATTCTATATTTTATATTTTATATTTTTATTTTGGTTGTTTATATTTTAATTTGAAACAAAAGATGTTTTATTTGTTTGATTAAGATGTGACTATTTTTTAAAACACTTAATAGATCTAAAAGTCGTTTTTGAGTACTTTCAAGGATATGTTTATATGTTTTTATAAATAAAAAATAAAAGAACATGTTAAAAGCACATTAAACATGCATATTAATATATATATATTGATCCCAAACAAGGCCTAAGAAATTAAAAAAAATCAAAAGTAAATGCCTTTATTGTTGTCGATTCTTTTCCTTTGTGCAGCCTGGATCCACCACCGCTGGAACATGTACTCCTCCATAAGAAAACGGTGAAGCAACTTCAGAGAATGGAAGAAGAGCATTTATGATTTCCAGGAAAGTGCATATAAATCATGTATTCTTATTTTCTTAAATGAATAGAAAGAAATTCACAACTTGTAAGGCCAGCTCATGAATATCCTATATCCCTCTATTATTCCAACACATGTCGACAGATATCTTCATCAATCTTAACGATTATTAAGTCATTTACATGAGCATATTTGTAAAGGAATATTAACACTTTTATCATTAAATTTACTTATTCCTTCTTATTTTTGTGAAGCTGAATAAGGAATTTTTTCTGTGGCCTGCATTCCTCTGGACAATAACAGAAAGGAAAGGACATAAAGATGAAAAGAACTTATTTAAAAATTAGCAAAAAAATCATCTGCTTTTCTTTATTTCAAATTGTAGCCTTTTGTTGTTTATAATTTCTGTTGGTCTTCTTTTGCCAAACTGTTAAGAGTTGATCGAACATGTGAAAATCTTCAGATGGAGATAAATGAGAACCATAAAAGAAAGCACAACCAAACGGACTTTCCATGGTTTCAAATTACACAACACTAAAGTAAGACCAAATACTCCTTTTCTTTTATGTACATAACAGGAAATAATGAAGATCTGTTCTTTCACAGGATCAAACTTTGACTTGTTGAGATTCGGGCTTGATTTATTTTATTATTATTATTGTTTTTTGCATGTGATTAGGTAGGCTTTCATGTGCCTTAATTATACATTGATGATGATAATTGACTTCACTGGCAGTGAGAATGGCATCTTAACTTAAAATATATCAATTATACAGGTATGACCATTATTGTTTCCTTGATGAAACTACATCAATTGGTTATTGAGTGAATTTTGGTCAATAAACATGTTTGTTGTTTCTTTGACTCTGCGCCTCATTGCTTATGCTAATTATATTAATTTAGCTTTTTTATCTATTGCAAATTCAATACTTATCCATTAATTTATATGATACACATTGAGAGAAAACCTCTCTAGAATATCCTTACTGTTATGATAATCAATATGCACTTAAGATATTGACTGTTAGAAAATTGTCATTCTTGATTGACTTGTGTTCGACAATTTAGGAAGTTCATATTCAATTCGTTCATTAAGTAAATGGGTGAATACAATGTGTATAGCCAAAGTTCCTAGATCGGGTTTCATTTTGTGATGTGAGCCAGGTAGTCGATCATGCAAGACAGCTCGACTAGAATGCCCATCCAGATGGCTCCTTCAGAGTGATTGATCAATGTCGTTGACCCGAACAATTCAACCTGACTAGGCATGATAGGCGAACTAAATGACAAGTACTCTAACTTGCCTTCGGGCCGAATAGGATGACAAAAGTGTTATCAATAGGATGACAAAAGTATTATTACTCGATCTGCTCCCTAACATATATTTTGATTTCTTTGAGCTCATTATCCTCTCTCTCTCTCTCTATCTCTAACATATATGTTTCTGTAGTTTTAACAATTAGTTAATAGAGATGTAAAATGAATTTATATTATGGCTATTTATTTCATTTTATTTCTTCAAAATGAAATGATGCTCAATTCAAATTTTAATGAGCCAAACATGAACACGTTGACAAGTATGAACCTGCCAAACTTCAAATGAGGGGAATAATAATAGCTTCATAATGCATGGATAATGAATCATAAAACATGCATCATAACTTGTGAATGGATTTTTATGAAATCGGATTCAGCTATTATTTTATTTGATCTGCTTGTCCAGGCCTACTGTAACAAGCCAAATAACAAATATATATATTTGTGCAATTATTGGACTTATTGATACTTAATTTCAATTGCATTATTTCCTATGGAAGATCATGTGGAACAGAATCTCAAGTCAAAACTTAAAATGATCCGAGTCTCCTACCATTATAATGCGCTATTTGGACGTAGCATGTCTGCCATATAGCTAGCCAACATAATTTATAGCGATCATCATCAAAATAATTTCCAGTAAATCCGATTGTTGTGTCGACTGTAACGAAGCTCGCGAGCGACAGGGGAATAAAATGCGTAATCTGCCTCTCAATTAGAATTTATGATGCAAAAGAGACAAAACACGAGATTTAGAGACGAAACACGATAACATTTCATTTACCAGAACGTTCGATTTAACCTTTATTTTTGGTGTTTGTCTAGATTGAAGTTAAATTCAATCAATAGGATGCTACAAAATAACACATATGTCTACGTAAGCTTCCAGAGATAGAAAGGGATTTTGTTTCTAGAGATAGAAATAGATTTCATTTGAGACAAAGTAGTCGTCGTTAATTAATCATTCAGGTTTATTTAAGCCGCTCAGTTAGTGGTCGGTAATATTGAGGATCTATTTTAGATAGCTGTAGTTGTTTGAATGAACAGTCGTATAGCTGCTACAAATGAAATAGTTTTTTTAAAAAGTTATACTGATGATTATAATTTTATTCTATTTTCAAAAAATCATTGCCGGCAGCAGTCACATTTTAGCAGTTCAGGTTAAAAAAAATACAGGCAGACCCTCAATTAATATAAGAAATATCAAATTACTTGAATGATTTTAGCAAACGACTTATCAATTAAAAAGTACTCATAGAATGTACATTGAGTTTGGTGAAATAAAAAATTAATGATGTATGATGCTCTCTTCATTTCAAATACTGACCCATAATAAACATTTTATATGATTTTATCATTGAAATTTTTAATGTCAGCATATTGAAGCATCACCACACAGCCAACAAATGCTTGAAAAATGAAGTATGTCATGAGTGTTGGCAGTCTCTTTGTGGAGAGCATAAAGTTGCAGACAGGGAGGATGTGGAGCCTTTGTATTCACTTCCTTTTATTCTTTCAGGAATGTTTGTATCCTCTTCTTAAAACCCACAGATTCTCAGTGATGTGTAACATCAGCAGCTAATTTAAGGAAATAATAAACACAAGGTTTTACACATGGGTTCTAATATGAAATTGAGCTGACTCGAAACTTTCTCGTTCAAATTGGCTCGAACATTAAACAGGCTTAAAAGCTTAATTCAAATCAAATTCGCCTTCAGACTGCCAAATCAGTTCTAAATAGTATAATTCATTTAACATAAGACATAATAGTTATTCCGGTAAAAATTAGATCAGATTTCTGTCAATTTTGAGTCAATATCAGGTAAATTTCGTGTTGTTAGACTGATTAATTTCGTATTGTTAGGATGATTCATAGTCAGTTTTGAGTTGGCAGGTCAATTTGGAGTCAATTTTGAATTAGTGGATCAACCCAAATATGAACTTTTAACTTAGGCAAATTTATTTGTCTTGTGAGGTGCTCTATGTTTGCTAAAGCTTCTCGGAATCACTTTTAATATTTGCTTGAAAAACTACTACATTATAATCACTTATACTGAAATTGTAATAAATATTCTTTTTTTTTCTTTTTTTTGAAAATTATGTTTACATATCATGTGATTATAAATTTTAAAAACGCACTTGATCTGTTTGGGTAAATTGCATTTTGACAGCTTATGTTTTTTCAAAACGCTGAAAATAAATTTTAATACCGCGTCTATCTAGGTGCGGTGACAGCTTTCTGGTTGCGTTCTAACTTTTCAAAAAAATAAAAAATTTATAATAATGATCACACTTAATTTATCAATAAATTATTTAATAAATTACAGATATCTCAAACAGACTCTTGGTGACAGCAGTTTTTATTCACTCAGAAAATGAATAATATTCTTACAATTGAGATTTACATTTAATATATATATATATATATATTAAATTGGCAAAATAGTAGAAATTTTTTGTTAATTTTAAAATAAAAAAAATAAATAAAATTAACCCACCGCTTCGGCACCAGAAAGAGTTAATTCTATCTGTCCTGAGATGCCGCATCGGGTGCCGAGAGAAGAGACAGCTCGCACACGTGTGGGTCATGGGCCCCACATATCATTGTCCTCTTTTTGGGCTCGCGCCTACCCGTGTGAAAATCTCCTGCAGCAGCGAAGCTCGATAAAATAAATGGAACCAATCGAATAATTTGTATTCGCTGTGAGATTCGTACGTCGGTCAAAGTTCTCCACAGACCGTTGATTTGAGAGAAAGGAATCCAATCCAACGGTTCAGAATGTTTTTATTTTGTTTCTTTTTTTTTGGCTGAACAGATGTTGCATAAGATATTTTAGTAATAGCTCGGTCAAAGCTAGATCTCCAGCAAGATCCGGTTCTTGGTTAGTGGACCGACGCCAATGTGTGGGTCCCAACTTCCGGATACCGACAGCGAAGACACCAAAACCGATTCTACCTCTTTGATTTTGTGTTGGAGGATTTCCTTTTTCTTTTTTTCTTTTTTTGTTATTGTTTTTATTTTTTTTTTGTAGACTATGTGGGTATTATAACTACGGGTGTAAGTCAGCCGGGCGAGTTTGGGCTCAACTCGTGTTTGGCTCATTAAAAAATACCACTTTTCTTGTTCAGCTCGTTTATATATCGAATATAAAAAATTCATTCGTGTTTGGCTCGTTTGCTTAGCAAACCGAACACGAGCTGTTCGCGATTGAAAAACTATTTTGATCACCCTAGTCATGCATGCAACCGTAAAAACTGTAAATAAGCTGAGCTTGAGCGAGTCCAGAATCGACTTGTTAAAAAATAACAATGTTTGTATTCAACTCGTTAATAGTGTTAAAAAAAAATTATTTGTGTTTAGCTTGTTTGCTTATCAAGCTGAAATGAGTTATTCACGAACAATGTGCTATTTTGACAACCTGAATCACACAACCATATGATATTAAAGATAGGCCGAGATTTAAATCTTGTTATTTATATTAAATATTCATTAAATATAATTTAATATTCTTTATTTAGTAATTTTAATTCATTATAAATCTTTGTAGGGTTGCAGTCAATTAAATTATTTAAAAACAATATTTTAGA
>NW_018164443.1:808947-814224 GCF_001263595.1 Phalaenopsis equestris
TATATACAGAGAGAGAGAGAGAGAGAGAGCCGAACATGAATGAGCAAAATTTTATTTGTATTCGTCACGTTATATATCGAGGGCAAAAAAAGTTGTCCGTGTTCGGCTAGTTTGCTTAGCGAACGAATCAAACACAAGCTACTTAATGAATCGAACAAAGCTGTTCGCAAACAACAAGCCATTTTAACAGTCATAACTATAACCGGCTCTTCGTAAATTTTTAATTTATTTTGAAGAGGTATGCTATAAGTTCGAATTCTAATAGTTTTATTTTATTACAAATGCAAATAAAAAATGTTATTAACTTTGCGGTGGGTGTTTGGAATTTTACCCTCTAAATCATAAATTTGGGAGATTAAGGAACAATTCCTCCACCATATTTATTCCAAGATATATCTCAAATCCTTGGGTTAATCTTCTTGAAATCAATTTCTACTTTATTGAATTCGAATTTGTCCTCTAAATCACACCCAGAAGATAGAATGTAGAGAAGAAGAGAAAGATATTAAGAGGCACATTAATGAACAATAGAATGAGAGAATTGTGCAATATTTTAATCATGAAATGATCTTCTGGCCTATTTATAAGTAAATGTGATATAATACATGAAGTTATATTTATGACTCTATTTTAATAAAAAAACTGTACAAGTTGTTCTACCCTTGTGGGCCCAGAGTCTTGCTGCTCTTTGTCACAGTTGGCTGGATTTGGTAGGACTTTTGGCATGCCTTGCCAGTCTCATGGATTGGATGGTGATGCTGATTGGGTAAATATGTGAGAGTTGTTGGTAGACTTATTGACTGCATGTCGACAGGATTGGTTTGATCAGCTAAAATTTGTCCATCGATAAGCAAATTATGATCATCGACTCTCGATCTCCAACAAGGTGCATCTATCGACATTGGGAAGCTAGGTCATCGGGCAGAGCATGACCTTCCTTTGGATGAAAGGATCCAGGTGAGAAGGCTGAGAAATGTTATATTCTCTTGATGGTATTAAGGCAGATGGTTGAATGACCCTAATATGATAGTCTCGAGGAACAGCTTCTCCCTTGGATTGACTTCATCGTAGTGTCGGTCCTGGATGATTCTTTACTTAGTGTTTGAATGATCTATTTGACTGACCTTATCCCTCTCAGACAAAGCTACATTGGAAGGCTCCCCGACCTACAAATCTAGCAGAGCAAGGATAATTGGCGACGAGCTAGACGGTGCACCCATGTCCGAAGAAAAGGGCGTTGTCATTGCGGTTCTGCCCAGAGTCTCTTCGAAAATGAAAGCTCCTTCATCACCTTCCTTGCATCAAAAAATGAGAAGAACGTCTTTGAGCGATGGCGGTGACCTTGTCGGTCACCTTAGTTGAATAACAATACTATGATTAGACACAAAAATATTGTATCTCGAGGCCAAATTTTAAGGTAGTGGGTTCTCGTGTTCTACAAGATTACCTGACTATAAGGGATGCTTATGCTTTCAGTGCTTAGCGGCCAACTTTTCCTTTGTCACCTTTGATCGGTCCGCCTCTTCCATCTGAGAAACACTAATGCTCCCAGGTCATCTCACCTGTCAGTACACAAGTAACAATCACCTCAGCAGTTGACCAGAGGAAAATATGTTGAGATTTTCATACCTATTTTATACTGTTTTTGATGATATTGCACTTTAAAGAAAGATATTTTTGATGTTTTGTTGCAGGAATGATGAATTAGGGTCATTGGAGCAAAAAGATGAAAAAAGAAGAAAATTTGGAGTGAAAAGGACCAACGACCAAAATGTGAAGAATTGAACTAGGGCGGCAAAACCCTAAAAAGGAGTGAAGAAATATTTGCCTGCCGATCAGCAGAATCTGCAGCCGCAACCTTCAGCGCCAGCGGTGGGTGATGAAAACGGCGGTTATGACCAACTAGGCTTTGGATGAGGACAAATTTTGAAGGGATGCTTAGACAACTCTTGGGAAAACTCATCCACAACTTTAAAAAAAGATCTTGGTCAAAAATTGAGAGGGAGAGACTCAAAATTGAAGTGTGAAAAAAGTGTAGAGAGTCTAAATTGTGAGGAATTCTTCGAGAGATTGTAAGAGTGGAAGGAAAGAAAGAGATTTCTTTCTCCTTGTCGCTTCGAAGAGGAATTCTGCGTGTTGTAAAGAAAAGAAGAGATTCAGAGGAACTTCGAGGAGTTTTCTTGGGGAGAAATTAGAGAATTCCGAGTTTTGTTTTTTCCCATGAGATCTGAGTAGTTTTCTCTGTTTTTCTCCTTGTCTTGAGATTTGTTAAATGGTGATTTGAATTGGTGAAGTCGTGAATATGTTTAAGAAATTGTGATGATCTTTTCACTTCGATCTTAATTTACTTTCAATCTAGCCAATTGATTTGTTAAAATATGTTGAGTTTTACAACTAAAGTGAAGATTACATCCGAGATTCAGGGAGGTCAAAACCCTTGAAAGTTGGGTGCAAATAAATAGGAAAATAATATTATCGTGCGTAGAATTGGAGATTTTAGAGTGACAAACTAAAATTCCCAATTCGGTCCTATCGTTTGGATGCTGAAGTGTAGATGTTAGCCCTCAGACGAGGGGAACGTGGGAGCTCCGAAGTGAGAGCTGGTATCCTCCCAGCCTAGCCGCAGATTCAATAAACAAGCATAGGATTAGTCGATGTTCTTTATGCATGGACCAAAGGGTAAATAATATGTATGCTCCTATTTGACACAATATAATTTGAACTAATTCACTTTATCCATTCACTATAATTTCTTGACAAGGAGAAGGATGATTTCTTATATATTGAATATCTCATTCGAACATTCATTAGTATATTTAGTTATTTAATAGTTAAAATTACATATTTATTTCAATTGTCTATTAGTGACAGATAAGCAATTCGAATTCCGTTGTTGCGATTAAAGTATTGCTTTTCTAAAGTCTTAGTTCGTAGTTCTAATATTACTCCCTGTGGGATCGATATCTAGGACTACATTAGAGCCCTATATTACTTGAGCGATACTTATATTTGCGTTGATAAGCGTGACTTTACAATTATTAAATATTTATTACATCCATATTTATCGAATCTATAACTGTTATTAAGTATTGGTACAGTTGCTGAGGAATTAAATCTTTTAGCAACAGTATTAATTACTTATATTTTTAAGCATATATAAAGTCGCGGTCAGCAGTATATTGTGGGACTAAGAAATAATGACCAATCAACATCTCCCTGGAGACATTCATGCTCTCTGGAAGAGACCCCAACTTATGCACCACACACTCTATCAGCTCGGTCCAGATCCCCCAGGCACCAGAATAAGAATCGACCAAAAATGACTTCTTTTAGTCCTTTACTTTGTTCTCCACTCTAAGCAAATGGAGCTGCTTGTCTGCCAAGAACATGGTGAATCCCTCCTTATAAAGCTTGAACGAGAAAAAAATACTTAAAAGTGTCGATGACCATGAAATCTCCTCTCGACGATAGTAGAGAACGAAAGTCATTATTGCTGCCATAGAGTTTGATAGCAGCTGCATTAAAATAACCTCGTATGTATTGAATATAATCCAGAGCTTTTCGCACAAAAGTAGTTGAAAGACGAAGAGTGACACTGACATGAAGAAAATACCTCATCTCCAACTCCTTAACCTCATTTTTTGTAAAAGATGAAGGGTCAATACCCTTGACAAAGTTAAAGAGGGTGGGAAAATACTTTGGATCTATCTCAGAATGCAACAAACAGTCAGAAGATGAAAAGAAAAAAAAAACTGAAGGCACAGGGAAATAAAATAGAGCACGTGATGCGCAAAGAGGGCCCCTTGCCCTATTTATAGGGCAGGACATAAAATAAAGAGTCCAATAATGATAAGTGTCGCACCAAACATCTTTCCAAATTTATTTAAATACCATTTTATTGCCATAAGAATTATTACAGGCCTCAAATGAAATGTTTTATGAACAAGTCTTCCAAGGCCTCAAACATGACATAAACCATGCAATACAGCTTTTGGGAGACCATCTCTCCATCTATTCTAATATGATCCATCCGGCTGGCTTCACGATGAAACATACCTAGATCGATCAATTCACGGAGGCGTTCAATTCATCCAGCAAAATAGCGGCCTCCGCTCGCATGATAGCTATTTCTGATTCTGCAGTCACCAGAAAGGCCGATCACTTCCACACAAGATCCATGGCTAAGCCTCCAACTGCTCCCTCCGAAGAACCAACCAAAACCGCCAAGGGCCTAGTCCCTTCTGCCTGCAACTCCATGGCTCCAAAGGAGGGCGCTGCAACTTTGTACACTCCAGTTCGGAGCATGTAACGAGCAAAGGGTCAAGCGATTAACACCCCTTCGAAGAAATGGCCAGCACAAGCCGCGCATACCAGGCTTACAGACGAGCCACTATGGTACAAGCAGACCCTGCAACATCCCACGAAGGCCCGACATCGTCTCGGCCATCTGACCTGATCGACTCATCTGCATCACATATAATTTCATAAAGTTGTTAAAAGCCACCAACGGCCAATGAAAGCTTGTACGTACCCATAAGCCTATCGATTGAGGAAAGGGTCATCAACGGTTCTTTTCTCTCTGGCGGTGAAGTACCTCCTCCTTCGTGTGGTAACGCTGAGGAGAGACGATGACCACCACTCCCTCTTCACTCTTTCTTCAGGGAGTAGGGCTTGTCGACCCTCAACACTTACACCCTCATAAGACTTAGGGATCACAATTTCCCGGAGAGGGATTTTCGACATCTTCCCCTCGGAACCTTCTGATGAGTCGACTTGACCGACCGATGCAGGTTCGGATCCTGACCACCTCTCTCTCTTAATATTATTCTTCTTTGCAGGATTCGGGGCACGATTGTCCGCTTTGGCCCCACGATAATCCGACTCTTGTTGTTAGCCATGATGCAACTCTGCTACACCAGAGATAATGGTGGTGGAGGATGCTATTCCAAGCATATGACTCTATTTATAAAACACGCTGGGCAGAAATTCAAAGAAAAGTTAATTATTGACCAAAGGAAAATAAGTTGAGATTTTCATACCTCTTTTATACTGTTTTTAATGATATTGCACTTTAAAGAAAGGTTTTTTTGATGTTTTGTTGAAGGAATGATGAATTAGGGTCAATGGAGCAAAAAAATGCAAAAAGAAGCGAATTTGGAGCAAAAAGTACCAAAATGTAGAGAATTGCACTAGGGCGCCGATGGCGCCATCGAGGCCGCCGACGACGAGCTTTTCCCGAGGCTACAGGACAAATTCTCCAGAAGGGCGCCGACGGCG
>NW_018164443.1:814255-814732 GCF_001263595.1 Phalaenopsis equestris
TGCTGCTGACGGCGGCATCGACAGTTATGTGACATGTACAATGGATACGGCCGGATTTTGGAAAGGTGCGTAAGTGACTCTTGGGAAAACTCATTCACATCTTTAAAGAGAACATTTTGACAAAAAATTGTAAGTTTGGAGTAAGTTTGGAAGAAGCTTGGAAGCAATAAAGGAGAGACTTTTGGATTCCTGGAGGTTAGAAAGGATCCATTAGTGCGTAGAAAACTTGCTAGGGCGTATAATTGTGAGGAATTCTTCGAGAAATTATAAGAGTGGAGGGAAAATAAGAGATTTATTCCTCCTTGCTACTTCGAAGAGGAATTCTGTGTGCTGTAAAGAAAGGAATAGATTCAGAGGAACTTCGATGAGTGTTCTTGGAGAGAAATTTAGAGATAAGTTATTTACTTGTTATAGTTTGTATGGCTTTGGTTTTATATATGAATTTTAAGTTGTGTTGTGCTTTCCCCATGAGTTCTG
>NW_018164443.1:815552-822550 GCF_001263595.1 Phalaenopsis equestris
ACATTATTGAATATTATATCTATACATCTTTATTAAATCAAACATATATATATATATATATATAAAGTCGGAGTCAAGTTTTTGGCATCGTTGCTGGAATTTAAATCTTCTAGTAGCGTCATCAAATTCTTGTAATTGTTGATTTACAAAAAAAGTCGGTCAATTATGAAATTAATTTTCTTAATCTTAGTGTCACTCATTATTAACAGTTTTCCTATCCTTATCATAACTGTCACTTTCTAGGAACATAAAAACTTGGAGAATAATAGGTATGCACCAAAACCATCAACATGAATATCACATAAATCGAGTGACTCAGGACGATGGACATACAATCCAGACATCACACTACAAGAGCATGACCCAAGACGATCACCCATCGGCCGATCGCTCATCATAGTTTAGGATGCCTTTACTTTTTTTTTTTGTTCTTAGAAATTAATTTTTTTTCAGAGGAAACATTTGACGCATAAAATAAAAGAATTATACATTAAAGCTTACCATATTCTAATACAAAAGATTAAAAAAAAAAGAACTATATTAATCAGTTAAGCAAAGTGTGTCCTCATCAATGGAAACTAAAGTTAGCTGACTCAGCTCTCCTCAAGGGTTAAATTTTTAATGTGGACCACTTTTTAGGGCATATATACATACATAAGTCATGAACTGTTGGTTAGCGGGGTTCACAGTAAGTTCTCTCATGTCATGGGTTCTATCCCCAGTGGTGCTGAGTTCTCGAATATTTAGACACATGATGAATACTCTCCTTATGGGACCTAGCGCATGCTAAATCGGTATTTGAGCCTCTACTAAATATAGGTTTGTTTTTTTTTACGCCAAAATTAAAGTAAGATGTAGACATACAATTATTTATTGACAAATTCAAATTTAGCAACACAATTTCTATCTATTTACATATCTCACCCCTAAACTTTCATATTTACTTACATAATGCTTTAATGCTTTAAATTTATGAAAAATATATGAAATATTCATATTTATTTATTACGTCATTCATTTTTTTAATGCTTATCATAATGCAAAATGACAAAGGAATATATTGGAAAAGAGGAGATAGGGGAGCCCACCGCACGTGCGAGGATACATGCCCCCAGGAACATGACAAAAAGAGGCACTCGTGCAAATGGTCTCCGTCCCTCCTCTTGATTGATGGGCCCCACACCTTTTATTCCAATCAAATGTGGGGTGCCAAAGGATTACTCCCCAATCAATAAAAAAGAAGTTATCATACGCAGGAGTTGTGAATTTAGCTTGAGTTTGATAGTCATTTGAAATTTCATTTCAATTTTCACTCGGACCGTGATCGGATCGAAATGAACGAGCTGAGTTATGGCTCAAGTTTTGTATCGAATTTTTGTCGAGCTGACTCTAACTCAGCTCGAAATTGGATCGTTAACAGTTCTAGACTGATGTTATGGTTGTGAATTTAGCAAATTTAACTTCAACATTATTAATCACTTTTAATTGATTTGATTTTAGTTTGGATCGAGATTAGATCGATATAAATTCGTGATCGGATCGTGATCGGATCGAAATGAACGAGCTGAGTTATGGCTCAAGTTTTGTATCGAATTTTTGTCGAGCTAACTCTAACTCAGCTCGAAATTGGATCGTTAACAGTTCTAGACTGATGTTATGGTTGTGAATTTAGCAAATTTAACTTCAACATTATTAATCACTTTTAATTGATTTGATTTTAGTTTGGATCGAGATTAGATCGATATAAATAAGCCAAGCCATGGACTATGGACAAAAATTTTGAATCAAATTTTTTTTCCGAGCCGACCCTCTCTCGGCTCAAAATTAGATCGTTAACAATCCTGATATTGTGGCTTTGAATTCAACAAATATAGCTTGAAGATCATTAATCGTTCTAAAATTGATTTGATTTTAGCTCATGGACAAAAATTTTGAATCAAAATTTTTCCGAGCCGACCCTCTCTCGGCTCAAAATTAAATCGTTAACAATCCTGATATTATGGCTTTGAATTCAACAAATATAGCTTGAAAATCATTAATCGTTCTAAAATTGATTTGATTTTAGCTCATATCAGAATAAACCAGTCGTGCTACATAATTTTAAATCAAATGTTATTAAGCCGACCCCAACTCGGTTTGAAATCTGACTGTTAATAAGCCTAATTCTATATACATCCTTTTTTATTCATCACATAAACTTTTGTTGTTCACGTGTGTGGATGCATAAACAAGCAAAACCCTCGCTTTGTTCTTTTTCATTCAATATGTGCACATCTCCACTTTTATCGTCATGTTTATAACAATTGGGTTAATTCCTCTCAATGCATTGCAGCCATAAGAAACATTAAAAATTAACTTGGACAGTCATAAAATTTTTTGAATAGACTCCAAGCAATGTTACCAATAACACAAAAAGTGAACCCTAAGGACATAAGAAAGGAGAAATGCAAAGCCATGAGATTGAGAAGTGTTAAAGAGTTAGAGGAGATAATTAGAGTAGTGCCAAGCAAGATAGACCTAGTGAAAAATCTTTGCCATACTTAAGAAAAGCTTCCCCTCCTTCTAGGAAGAACCTGAGAGACAACCACTAAATTCTTCTTGAAGACTTCAAGAACAAGTGTTGGACTAACGTTTTGTAGATTCTTAGAATTATTTAAAAAGCTAATAATTAATTTCTCATTAGTTTAAGCTTTAAAATAACTATCTAATTTTTATAAGTTCTTGAAAGAAATCTTTAATAAGAAATGAAAACTAGATGATTATGAGGTCATGGCCTTGACTCAAGAATGTTGTGTAATCCTACAAAGAAGATTCTACAAAAACTAAAGGATCTAGGTAGTTTCACTATATATTGCACTATATGAGAAAATTTATTTGGGATGATTTTGTGCAATTAAGGAGATATCATTAATTTTATGCCACTTTCTACTTTTAGGATATTAGGATTATGAGAGGTTCAACACTATAACCCTTCAGTTAGCTGGTTGTTCTTTGACATATTCTAGAGGATTATTAAAGTGGATAAACATTTCTTCTATGTTGATTTAATTATTTTAGATATGGAAGAAGATAAGTAAATCTCTATCATATTAGATAGAAGTTTCATAGCCAGTAAAAAGGGATATGATTAATGTTTAAAAAGACTACAAGTGTGAATGATCAATAGATTACATTTAATATTTTAAAATAAATGAAGTTTCCTCAAGACCCTAGGAATGGTACATTTTGTAGAGTACAACCGATGGATGGGTATGTTAGGAGATGAACTAATTAAATTTTAGAAATGAACCCAATAAAGCAAAATTTGATTCAGGAAACATGTGAAAACTATAAGGAAGAATCATATTTATTATTGAATATAATCCATAGTGATTAGGGATGGATTTGGCATTTAGATACATAAACAAACTCAAAAACTTTATTAATCCTATTGTTAAGGCGCTAAGATTAAAACTTAAGGTTCTCCCAAAGCATTTTAAATATGTCTTTTTAGGAGAACTTTAAATTTGTACATAATTATCTCTTTTGATTTGAGTGAATTACAAGAGATAAAGTTAATGAGAGTATTGAGAAACTTTAGAAAAGCATTTGATTGGAGCATTGTAGAAATTAAAGGAATAAACCCTTCCTTATGTATGCATAAAATATTAACAGAATATAATCATTAACCAAATAGTGATCTCTAAAAGAGGCTTGAACCAATCATGAAAGATGTAGCATATAAAAAAATATATTCTCGAATGTTTTGACACAGACATTATGTATCATATATCGATAATACATAGGTAAGACCAATTCATTGTGTTATCAAGAAAGGCGAGTCGACAATAGTGAAAAGCAATATAAATGAGATTATATATAGTAGGGTGTCACTGGTTGGAGAACTTATATTGACTATAAAAAATTAAACATAGCAACTAATAAGAACCATTTTCGCTTAACTTTCTCAATTAGATGCTAGATAGATTGGCAATGCATCCTTACTTTCACTTCCAAGATGAATATTCGGAATATCACTAAATATTTATGACACCAAAAGTCTAGGATAATATCACTTTCACCAGTTCTTATGACACTTTTTTCTTTAGCAGAATGTACTTTTGCTTATGCAATAACCCTAATAATTTTCAAAGATGCATGACATCTATTTTCTATAATTTGATTAGAAGATAATTGAAGTATTTATGAATGACTTTTCTATGTTTGTCACTTCCTTTAATACATGTCTTGAATATTTTGTAAGTGTTATGAAAAGTTGTGAATAGTTGTTGAATTAGAAAAAGTGATTTAGTTTGTATTATCTTTTTTTTTTAATAATCTTATAGTTATTTCAAGTTATTTATTTCATCGATTATGCCTAACTATATGAAATTTAAGTCTCAAGTAATTGAAGATGAATAAATTATGTTTAATTAAGATAACTTAGTTTTAATAACATCTTTTTAGAACAACATAAATAGTTTATTGAATAAAAAACTTGAAAACTATTTCATTATTTTCAAGAAATAAATAAATAAAAATAAAATAGAGAAAAGCAACATCCACAAAAGTTTTTTGGGCATCTATTAGGTTATTGCAAGTCTTATTGAATGCATATGATATTTCATTAGAAATACAAAAATTTGAACGTTGAATGTTTGTTTTAACTAGTCTTCATAAAGAATTGTAAGTAATAATAAAAGTGTATCATGAGGCTCCATAAAATATGTGAATTTTACAGAAAATAAAATAGGAAAACTTTTAATGATGATTTTTAACCATTTGAATTACATTTTTTTCTTAGATTGTTTTGATATTAAAGGATTTATTGACAAGAATATTGAGAAAATGATCTAACCATAGCCATATAAACTTTCCTAAGGGTTTAGGCTATGAGGATCCTATGGATTTTTTCCTTGAGAAACTTTAGTGATCTCCTCCTCTTTGTAGCCATCATATTGCTTCTTGAAAATTTTTATGTATAAAGTGAAGATCCAAGCAAGCGAGAAATGCATGTTTCTTCTCAAAACATCTTCTAACATTGTGGTGAGGTGTTAAACTTAGCTTCTTTATGTAAAATCATATTAACATGTAAGAACTCATTTTTTTAATGTAGTATTTCTTTTTATTTTATTATATTTCATTATTTGTGTATTTTTGTGTAAAGCACACAGGAAGTTGTGCTAGCTAAGAAAAAGAAGATGCTTAGACTGATGTGTTATGTAAACACTTCCTTATTTGAGAATAGTTGTTTTTGCTTTTAGGGCAAGTTGTATATGAAATTATATGGGTGATTGGATGTAGTTCCAATTCTCCTACCAATCACTGTGCATTGGTATGGCTTGTTGTCTTTACTTGTCTCAAAATCATACTATTTATCATGAAGGTTTTATATTCGATGCATGTACTTCTTATTTTAAAATTTTGTTTTAAAAATATAATTCACAGTTAATATTTAAAATTTATTTTTAATTCTTGTTTCATCAATTATTTAATTAAACTTATTAAATTTTATTTATTGGTAAGTTTTATTTTCTTCTTTAAATCATTCAAGCATATTTCATCCCTCAACTCCCTTTGGCTCGTGTAGCTCAATATCACAATATCATCTTAGATGGATGCATGGTTGTGAACAAAGCTTAATCGATGTTTAGTATTTTTATGGACATGTAAACATGTTGAATAAGTCACAAAATGCAGGGCTCTAGATCATGAAGAAAATTTAAATCTTGGTTAAATACTATTTTAAGTATTATTTTCCTAAATAACTACTAGCTTGTTTTACATTGTGACGTTTAAGTAAAAAAATTTCAAAGTGCTTTGAAAGTCTAGTTGGCTTTCATTTTTCATGTAAGATATAATGCCAAATACTAAAGATTTTCTCACATATCTTGTTTAAGATAGTATTTGCCCTAATTGACTTTTTCCATAATAATGATATGCACTTAATTTGTTGCATACTCAACATATATTTGTTTTCATGCTAGTAGAGTAGCCAGTTGCTATTAATTTTCCTAAACCATATATGAAATACTTGTAATATGACAATCTTCTTTGCATAATGATGTGATTACAATAAAGCCTAATTGAAACATATCATTTATATGCCAATGTGAGCACATATCATAAGTTCCATAAAATAGTATTTTATACAAGAATATAAAAAAAGAAATATAATTGTTTTTACCAAAATAATGCTAAAAAATTTGTTTTCATAAAGAAAAATTAGCTTATAAGGAATAGAGACATATTTAGAAGACAAAATTCGTAAATTGAATTGGAGGATTAGTGTTCTTTGTTACTTCATACATGATATGATATCAAACAATCAAATTTTTTCCACCTTCCATGTTAAAAATGCATGCCACTTAATCAACATAATCTTCAATATTCAACCAAAAGCAAAACTGAATAGATCTTGTCCCAAGATGAGTCTTATAATATTTGTTAGGATAAGCTCTCTTATGATCTCATGGATGCATAAATTCCTAAATAAGAACAAGATATAAGGATTTTTATAATTTAATGTTATAAGTCTCATTCGTGACCATTTCAATATTTATAATTGGACTATGCTAGAGTTGTTTTAAGGTCACAAGACATTTAGCTCTATTTAACATATGTTGCATCTTTCATTTGAATTGCCCCATAGTTATCTACATAAACCAAGCTTTGTGTTTCATAGCTTTTCATTTGATGAATTCCTATGGATCATAAAAGCTTGGTTGCACAACATTTGCTTGATAAGTAATATAATAAGCTTTATGAAGAATGAGGTCCCTAAAAGTGGCGCCTAATCTTCTTGCCTTTCTCAGCCGCTGCCTCTTTACCTCATTCCTTCTCTCCCATCTTAAATGAGGGGCATTTCAACTACACTCATAAATACGCTTTTCATCAACTTTTTCCTCTGCCCCTTTCACAAGGCACCTTTAACTAAAAATATTCTTTTTTTATTTATTTTTTGATATTTGAGAAAATTTAATTATATATATATATATATATATATATATATATGACAC
>NW_018164443.1:822880-827252 GCF_001263595.1 Phalaenopsis equestris
ATTTGACTCGTTCGAAATTAATTTTATTTAAAATTAATTAGTATTTTGAAATTGCTCATAAATTGTCTATTTGTGTTTGGCTTGATTTATATATTCATATTCGTGTTCGACTCGAAATTAACTCATTTAAGTTAATTAGAACAAAATATATGTAGAGTATTAGATTTAAATATACACAATTTCTATGCAATAAAAGATGCAAAACTACTTGATCACAGAAGTTATAATGATTTAAACTTATATATAAATTTAGATGATATATTATTTTATAAATAATTTATATAATTTCTTTATTTAAAGTTAAAATGAGTTGAATATGATTAAATAAATGATTATTGATATTATGACTTATTTATAATTCAATCTTAAGAAAATTATGTATATTCAACTCGCTTGCTTAATAAATAATTTAAATATAGTTTATTTAAGATTTAAAATGACCTGATATTCTTAAAATTGTCTTTTGTATTGATGACCTTGATTTTTAATTTATTAGGTGAAAAAATTAAAATAATGCTGAACATTTTAATATATAATATATATTAATGTAAGTGATATATTAATATTAACAATTTTATTTCGATGACTTGCAGTGTATTAAAAATATATTTCACTATTAAAAAAATTAAAAAAAAAATAATATTTTTGAGGTGAAAAGTGGTGTAAATATAAAATGTAAAGTTTAAATATTTGATATATAAATATATAGAAATTGGATGTGAAGCATATACATACTCTAAAATTGTGGTAACTAAGGGTGCGTTTGGGACAGCTTGTGTGTTTCTAGATCAATAACTTATCCTGAAATGTGGCTCGAGAGTCGACCAAGGGATTTGACCCGCGACCTGTGTTTAGTGTAAAAATGTAACTGCGTTTTCGGATGAGCGAGCAAAACTCGAGAATCCAACGGTACTGCGGTGTTTTCAAAAATATTTTCTAATAATCTTCAAAATGTCAACCAAAGACTGTAAAAGCGTAAACCCAAAAAATTAGTGCCTTTATGATTATCAGAAAGCCAAATTGGCTCCAAAATCATCTGTTTTTGACCAAGTGAAATAATAATGACTTGACTAAAATTCATTCATATATCAAAATTTATCTATAATAATAAAAAATATAATAAATAAAAGCTATATCTAATAACTTATCTAGTGTTAATTCCCTCCTACACTCCGCCTCATTTTGGGGAAACATTTGCGTACATATTACACACGCAATTCTGCGTGCGTTCTCCATTAACCCCGCAATACCCCCATAATAACTTATGAATAACATCTAAATCGAACCCGCGAAGGTTATTGGAAGGTTATTATGACTATAGGTTATTGGAATTAATATCTCAACAACCTCCCAATAGCCCTCTAATAACGGCAAAGCAGAGACTATTGCGGGTTTATTACACACGCAACTTGCGTGCATAATACGTACGAAAATATTTCCCCTCATTTTGAGCTATACTTATAACAGTTATCAGAAAGAATTTATATCAATATAATTCTTAGTAGTAATTTTCTCCTCTTTGTATTTCCTTAAAAGAGAGGTGACAAACCTACTCATAATTAATGGGAAGAACATGGATGAGCCATTAGTAGTTGACTCACCATATCATTGCAAATGAACCTCTTTTTAAATCTAAATCAATTTCATGAAGAACTAACATAGGGTTTCAAATTGGTCAAAAGTGCTATCCCCAACTAAAGACAATTGATTAGATTGTGCATGTGTTTCATTGACTGGAAGGGTGAATGAGCTCGATTTGCTATGAGTAAATCTAAACTTAACTACTAACCTGTTTTTAATAAACTATAGCGGAACTACTATAAAGTTACATGGTTATGCATTTAGGTGATCTGTTTAATAGTTTATAAAGTTTCACTTTGTTTATACCATCCATTTTAGTCTCTACAACAGCAATAATCAATTAAAAGATCCTAAGATTCAATGTGCACCGTCTTCCACTACAAACTGACTCGGTACCAATATACCTTCTTCTTTATTTACTAACAATTTTCTATTTCTCACTCATCATCAACTTAAACGAACACCACAAATTTAAGTCATCAAGCCTTTATTCAGTGTTTTTTTTTCTATCAATTGATTATATATATTGTCAATCCTCTCGTTATTCATTAGAAAAAAAAAAGTTTGAAACCTTTTTTCAAATAGTAGAACTTTATCAACCATATTAAGCCTTGTGGGATTTTTCTTCAAATTATTCATATGCGATTTTAAACTTTTTTTTGTGTGTGATGTAAAGTTTTAATATGAATAAAAAAAGGGGTCATCCTATCAATTTATAGTTTTCCAACAAAACAATAACCATTACTTGCAATATTTTTGGGGCAAGTATCAAAATAAAATGAAAATAATAAAAAATAGAGTGAGCATAAAATTAATATTTAGTTATATAATTCTCTAAAAGGCAATAAAGTAACCCATATGGTTGACATTTTCTTCTGAAACCCAATTGGCAAGTTCATCACCTTATTCTCTTTTTGTTTGAGTTCACTTTTAGAGAGTAAATTGATATCGTTGATCCTTTTGTATCTTTAAAGGGTGATTGCAGAAAAAAAAAATAAAAAGATATATATAGAGTGAGAGATTATAAACATTTACTCTTAAGCAAAGTCAATACATTGCTTATCTCTTTGGGTGAGTTGGGCTTTTCTATCTCATTGCTTTTATAGACTAATTCATTTCTCCAGGAATCATGATTGTCAATAATTAATGTTTACTATGCTAAAAAAATGATGGGAAAACATAAGAAAAAATAATTGCAATATTTATTCATTGACATGATCATTTTGTCATTAAGTCTATGTTATTATAATTTTCTCTATTTTCCTATGATGAGGACTTCACATGCTCTCTAGAATTTCTTTTTATTTCATTCATGTAACTTGTGTTATGCAATTACAAGATGAAGTGCATAAATTCTGACATATTCAATGAGGCTAAGATGACCAAACTAAAAAGAATACAAAATTTAAGAAGCAATGATAAGAGAAAAAATATTAGTTTAGAAGTTTATTTATTGTGTAAAGAGGATGGAGCAATCACCAATATTGCAAAGATGGTTTTAAAAATGGTAGTTGATGGGTCTCCTTAAGTTGTGACCATTCCAGAAAAGGGTGTTAAAAGATTTTTTGAATAGTTATGTGAAGATAACTTGTAGCTTTTTATCATTAGTAATTTTTATCTATTTAATACTCATTTAATTATTTAGTTTTCTCTAATTATGGATGCTACTTTTGAAGAAATGGTGCTCTGAAAATGTAGGCATCAAGTGTAATTTAGGGGGTAAGAAATGGTATAATTATCTTGAGGGCTTGGAGCTTTATTGTTCCATCACTTAAATTTATTAATTTCATGCAGTTTATAAAATTTCACTTTGTAAATAAATTTTTAGGTGACAACCACGATCAAAAATAAGGTCAACATTATGT
Organism: Phalaenopsis equestris; assembly: GCF_001263595.1. NCBI lineage: Eukaryota > Viridiplantae > Streptophyta > Magnoliopsida > Asparagales > Orchidaceae > Phalaenopsis > Phalaenopsis equestris. Next base: position 826,327 of record NW_018164443.1, read on the forward strand.
CAAATGCTTTGTTAAGTACCTCGCTAGTTTTGAGAAAATCATGAATAAAGATGTCTTCTCACCAGGTTCACTCAAATGCTTAGAGAGGTAACCCTTCTACACTTTTTTATGCTTGTTGCACCATATTGGCAGATAGTTGGATTGGTCATTCACCTCAATTGGAAGCAAAGTGGACATGGATTCAACTCTAGTAGTTGAATTGCTAAGATGAATTGAATGGATGTCAACATATATAACTGAAACAAAGTCACCATTGGCTATCTAATAATGTTAGCTGCTAGCCACCAAGATTAAATTTAAGAGCTAATAATGCTTCTTTGGGATATAATAAGTTCAACTCTAAAGTTGATAGTCACCATACATAACAACCAAGGTGACATGGATATTAGTTGTGTTTCTTTTGGTTCATAGCATGCTCCAAACTCATTATACCTAACGAAATGTTGGATTTTTTTTCTAAGGATTATGGCAAATCCTTACTAATATACTCGGAAAGAAAAAGTGAAAATAAGTGAAAATAGAGAAATATAGAAGAAATCAATGATAATCAACCTAAGGTTATAGTAAAGTGTAAAAGCCATGAACAATTGCCACTCTAAGCAATCATTTATGTATATAGAGCGAGTCAGGATCTAGAGCACTGCAAAAAAGCTACATGATGACTTGTTAATGTAATGAATATGTCAATTCAAAAAACGGCGCAAGAGATCTAGGTATAAGCTCAGATTCATATTAGTAGTGAGTCGTTCATTGAAGAAGAGCGACTTGACCACTTAAAAGTGTCAGCATGGTAGCTTCTACGAATGAGCAACAACCGAACTATAGTGCTCTTGCTCGGTAATATCTTTAAGTTAGTTCTTCATAAACTTAATAGATATATCCTCTCTCAACAACGAGTAAGTCCACTTGGGATATATATATATATA
>NW_018164443.1:835976-836187 GCF_001263595.1 Phalaenopsis equestris
ATAGCCCTGCTATACAATATAAGCCCTAACTCGTCTTAGGATTCCGAGGTTGTCGTTTGTCACGCCGTAAACCCTCACATCGTCCAGGCTATTTGTGTAATCATTTCACACAAATGTAAGCCCTAAATAATAAAATCGACAGGAGGAAACACCTAAATATTTCTCCTAAAAATTGAAGCCAAACATTAGGATAGCTTGGGAAGTCACCAGA
>NW_018164443.1:836533-838615 GCF_001263595.1 Phalaenopsis equestris
TATTTGATCAAGCCTCATCCTCAAGTCTTGTGTTTATCCTTCGGGATAGATACAGAATTTGAGGTACAGTGCTCTTTCATTTTAAACTATGAAAAATATGGGGTCAATTTAATTTCATACTTCAATGTCCTTCTGAAGCAGGCGATGGGATTTCAATTCCAACAATAGACAGCTTCTTACGGGCAACTCCCCACAAACCAATCCCCAAAATAACGCCGACAATTGACTACGGCAAAGAGTGAAACAAGTGGAGGTCTAGGACATCCTGGCCTTATTTATGTACTTTACCAACTTTCTGGAGTGAAAGTTGGAGGTGATGAGGAATGGGTTTGCCCTACAAAACCCATTAGTAAAGCTAATTTGAAAACTTATGATCCCATGAAAAATGGAGAACTGGGAGTAGGAGTCAAGAACCTTCTACTCGTAGAGATGTCCACTCTACAAGTTATGACCTTCCACCTTCTCGTTCCCCTACCATAACTGACTTGATGAATGAGTTGACCAACGAAACGAAAACATAGTTGGAGATTTTGATATTTGAATGTAATTGTTGTACTGGTACTTTTATTTTTGTAATCTTTTGTAATCGAAATGGATGTTTGTGTGTTTTTGTACTTTCATTTTTATTCTTATATTGTAATTGGATCATTTTTTACTTTTGTTATAAAGTTAGTGTGGTAGTTAAAATTTGCATATGTAGTATAATGGATGCTGATTAGTACTTTGTGAATTATATTTTAATGTGATTTTTATTTTGCATTTTAGTTGTAATTATTTTGTTTAGTATTGTGGATGTGTTAGTGAATTATTGTGTTTGTTTAATGTTTTATTTTTGTACTTATTTCAAAATTCATTACCCAACAAATTCTCTAATGATTTATATGTGTAGAAAGCTCCTAATGTTACAGACCACTTGAAGTAGAAATTTTGAGAAAGACTGTAAAAATTTCAGAATGATAAAAATACCTAAAATACTGAGGTATGATTTATATTTAAAGTTTTTATTTCCACCTGTATCATTTCATATTGAAAAATTTAAGTTTGGGCGAGGAAAGAAAAAGATTAACTATTAGATATCCTCTATTTAAATATTTTCAAAAATTATTAATAAGATTTTATGCAATGAATTTAATTCAGGTAACTATATTTTGTAGCTATTTAAATATTATGGTAGATTTAAAGAAATATTTTTTTAATGAAAATTAATTTTGTAACTTAAGATATTTAGTATAAGAGAATAAGATTATAATTAACTATTTAAAATAAAGGAAATTATATTTTGAAGTATTTAGAATCTGGAAATTCATTTGAGAAGAAAAGATTGTATGAAATATTTATAAGGTAAAGGAATGCTTTGAGTTTCAATTTTAAGGAAAGAAAGGCGATGTTCAAAATCGTTAAAGGCTATCCAGATATAGTAATCCTCACTTGAAAAAGAAAAAAGAAAGGATTGACAACAATCCTTGAAAAGAAAAGAAAAATATATAGGATTGAAAGCAATCCAAATGAAAAAGAGAAAAAAAGAAAAAAAAAACATGAAAGTGAGGAGAAGCTTGAGGATATGCCTAATCAAAAATTGGCTTCACTGGACCTACCTGAAGGGAAAACCAAAATGCATTCTTGAACTTATATTTATGGATTAGATATTTTACTAGTAATGTTCTCATGAAGTTCATATCATTTGAATATTCTAAGTGACTTAATATCACAAAATATAGTCATTCTTGAAATGAATAGAAGACTAGAACTCTTAAACTTGATAACTAGATAATCTTGTAACTACAGAGTTAATTTAATTACTTGAACTTTTTCTCAAAATCTCACTATGGTATTTATCTAAATCAAACTTATAGTATTTCTGAATTGAAACTTTACTACATTTCACAAGGGATAGGCTCAATTTTGGGTTCAAAGGTGGGGTGGTTGATACACCTAAAATATATAGCATTTTTATATACATTTTTATATCATTTTTTAAGATATTACACTTTAAAGAAAGGTATTTTTGATATTTTGTCACAGGTGTGATGAATTATGGTCATTGGTGGGAATGATGAATTAGGGTCATTGGAGAAAAAAAGA
>NW_018164443.1:838670-839606 GCF_001263595.1 Phalaenopsis equestris
ACAGCGGCGCCGACGACAGACTTTTTCCAAGACTCCAGATTAAATTCACTTAGAAGGCCCCCCAACAATGCCCTCAAGGACGCCGACGGCGAGATCGATGGTTATGTCCAACAATGCATTGGATGAGGACGAATTTTGGAGGGGTGCTTAGGCAACTCTAAGGAAAACTCATTCGCAACTTTAAAAGAAGATTTTGTCCGAAAATAGAGAAGTACTGGAGGTTAGAGAGGTTCCATTAGAGTATAGAAAGTTTAGTAGAGAGCCTAATTGTGAGGAATTCTTCGAGAGATTGTAAGAATGGAGGGAAAGAGAGAGAAAGAGAGAGATTTCTTCCTCCTTGCCGCTTCGAAGAGGAATTCTGTGTGTTGTAAAGAAAGGAAGAGATTCATTGGAACTTTGAGGAATTTGCTTGAGAGAGCATTGGAATTTTGAGGAGTTTGCTTGGGGAGAAATTAGAGATAAGTGTTATTTACTTGTTGTAGTTTGTATGACTTTGCTTTTATATATGAATTATATATGAATTTCGAGTTTTGTTGTGTCTTTCCCATGAGTTTTGTGTAGTTTTCTCTGTCTTTTTCCTTGTCTTGAGATTTATGAAATGGTGATTTGAATTGGTTGAGACATGAAAATGTTAAAGAAATTCTAATGATCTTTTCACTTTGATCTTAATTTACTTTCAATCTGGCCAATTGATTTGTTAAAATATGTTGAGTTTTACAATTAAAGTGAGGATTTACAATTATTACTTGTGTTGATAAGTGTGCGATTCAAGGAAGTAAAAACCCTTGGAAGTTGGGTGCAAATAAATAGGGAAATAAAATTATTGGGCATAGAATTTGAGATTTTAGAGTAACAGACTGAAATCCCCAATTTGGTCCAATCGTTTGGGTGCTGAAGTGTAGATGTTAGCCCTCAGGTGAGGGGAACGTGAGAGCT
>NW_018164443.1:839754-845923 GCF_001263595.1 Phalaenopsis equestris
TTATTTAAGAGTTATTAAAATTACATATTTATTTCAATTGCCTATTAGTGACAGATAAACAATTTGAATTTCATTGTTGCGATTAAGTATTGCTTTTCTAAAATCTTAGTTCATAGCTCTAATATTACTCCCTGTGGGATCGATATCTAGGACTCCATTAGAGCACTATATTATTTGAGCGATACGTATACTTTCGTTGATAAGTGTGACTTTATCATTATTGAATATTTTATACATACTTCTTTATCGAATCTATAACTGTTATTAAGTTTTTGGTGCAGTTGCTGAGAAATTAAATCTTTTAGTAGTAGTATTAAATACTTATATTTTTAAGCATATATAAAGTCACTATCCTTACTCTCTGAGAGTGCATAAAGAGCATTGGCTAATATAGAGTTTGGTCCCTAAATCTGTGGTTAAGTTGAGAGGATATTGGCTACCACTCTAGAGCTCTCACCTCCCCATCGCTTGCACGAGGGCTAACCATCTGACTTTAATTTCCAAGCAACTAGATCAAATTGGAGATTTTAGTCTGTCACCTTAAAATTTCCAATTCTGCACCCATCAAAATATATTTCCCTATTTATTTGTGCTCAACCACATGGACTACATTCTTACCCATGAAATTGAATTGGACTCTTACCTTGTTTTAAAAAACATAGCCCTTTTGTATCTTATGTTTCTAAACAAATTTTAACATTTCAATTGGTCAGATCAAAAAGTAATTGAAGATTAGAGTTCAAATTATTAGAGTTCAAATCATCATAATTTATTGACATTTCAAACCTTGCACGAGAATATTAATTCTTCACAAAACTATATTTTATTATAGGGAGAAGGATAAAGAAGACCACTCAAAATTTATGAGAAGGATACGACAAAATAAGGATTTTATAAATAAAAATAAGTTTACAAAATAAAGAAAGGAAAGAACACAACTTATCTCACACTCCTCAAGCAAATCCCTTGAAGTTCTCTTTAAGCACATTCTCTCTTTACATTCTCTCTTTACAATCTCTTTACAATCACACTCAATTCTCTCTTAGAAATGTAATAAATAAGAAACCTCTCACATTCCCTCTCCTCTTACAACTATTGAAGAAAAACCTAACTCTTCCTTAACTCTCCTCACAAAATTTCTCACGCCACACTCACACAACACCTCACGTCTCTCTCCCACACCACAAAAAATATCTCCAACACTCAAAAGACCTCAATAAACTTCACTATATGGGTGTCAGCCTTGTCTTCAAAGGAATTTAAAATTCCCTCTTTTTTATCAAGAGGCACACCTCCTCACATCAAGCGACAAATCCCTTCATCCAAGAGACTTATTTCCTTATCCAGGAGTCATTCCAAAGTGTCTAGATGCATTGAATCACTCCATGGGGCTTTTTAATTGTTTGGGGCCTTCTATAGCTGCTCAAAAATAGTCAATAACCATCACAATTCATCTTAATTTGTCCCTAGCACTTTTGGCGCCTATTCTGGCACCTCTAACGCCAGTTTATTGGAGTTCCGCTCTTTTCTCTAGATTTTGGCACTTCTTCTTTGGAAAATAGTGAATGTGGCGCCAGAATGCTGAAAAATTGCTTTTTCACTTCAAATTTCCTCCTTTGTGCTCCTTTTTACTCCAAATGCCTAAGATCAATATACCTACAAAAAAATACACTTCTTTGAAGTGCAATCTCACCAAATTTAAGCCTAAAATGTATACATAAAATTGCACATTTTTTTGGTGTATCATGTATCCTTTTGATTAACTCTAAGATAGATTTGTTTCCATTTGTGCTTTCTTTCTCAATCCACTTGCCTTGCTCATCTCTTAGGTTGGATATGATTCTATATGCTTTCCATCTTATATTCAAGTGTTAATCATATGAGTATCATTTTTATTGGTTCTCAGATGGATGTGAGCCCGTATGTGCTTTCTATCCCATTCTGCTCAGCTTGCCTACCACTTAGGTTGAATGTGAGCCTGTGTTCTTTCATCTGAATGTATTAAAGTTTAAATTAATTAGTATCTTTGTGATTCGCTCTCTGGTGGATCTGAGTTCAAATATCATTTCTATCTCAATCTAATCATCTTGTTCAACTCTTAGGTTTAATATGAGTTTGAAAGTTCTTCTCACCTATTGTGTTAAAATAACTTCCAAATAAATCAATTAATTAATCAATCCATTAATCAATCAATCAATTAATCAACAAAAAAATCAAATGATGAATGAATTCCATATTGATAAACTCAATAAATATAACAGAAGTGGGAAAACTCATAAAAAGGCCCAAACATGATAAAACTCATCAAAAGGCACAAAAGTGGGAAAACTCATAAAATTACCTAGGATCAAGAAAACTCAACAAACGGACCAAGTGTTGAAAAACTAATCAAATGTTTCAAAAGTGGGAAAAATAAAAAAATGGCCTAGGAGTGGGAAATCTCATCAAACGACCATAAGTGGTAAAGCATATCAAATAGCCTAGAAGTGGGAAAACTTATCAAACGACACAGAAGTGGGAAAACTGATCAAACATTGCAAGAAAAAAAAAGAATTTTCAAAAAAAAACAAACTAATGAACTATTAAAATTAAACCATCCAATTGAAAGAAATATTTTAATTAAATGAAAATTTCTAGATGAATTAAACTTTCAAAATGGATAAAACAATCATTTTCGAACGAATCAAGCAACAACTTTAAAATCAAACCCTATCAAAACAAAATTTTTAAAAAAACCTTTTTGATTCATATGTATTGGATTAAACCATTTGTGGATCATATGTCTGTCATCTTTAGCCTATGCTCTTGGTGAAGGGCAAGTTCTTCCTTTAGGTCAATTATGGCCATCTCCATCTGTGGAACAACTTCCTGGGAATTCAAGTCCACTATCACGGGCATCTGGTGACCTCGGGATGCTAGTGATCCCCACCGTTTGTTAGTTTCTCTCCCAACAACATCAAGAGGGCCAGATAAACAATCAGATGCACCTTTAATATTGATCAGAGCTAACGTCAGGCTGCCTTTGGAACTAAGAAAAGGTGTACTCCCATCACCAATGAGTTGATGATTTGCACAACCTTGTCTACAAAAATAATCAAATGTGAGAAAAATAAATAACATTTTATTCAATCAAAGAGGATGAAGTTTCCTCTAATAAGAATATGATTCACTTCAGAGGATCATAAAGATGAGAGGCTCTTACATAGAGGGGTGAAGCAATGTCTACTCGGTCGGTCCCACCAATCAGTGGAAGGGCAGTTCTCTCCCTAGGAAAAGGAACTTGGGTTTTAGTAGCAACTTGAACAGGTTGTTGAGTTGGTTGTTCACACAAGTAAATGTAGAGGCAAGTGTCACTACACCAGTGGAGCACAAACATGCCCTGTTTTCCATCTCATGATTGAGCAGCATTGTGTCGGAGGACTCAACCTCCAGCTCGTCCACCATCTGCTTCTTATGAGTCTCATAAAGTTGATTGATTGATCTTTTCCCTCTAAACTCTATGTAATTGAAGTTCGGCTCTCACCTTTCAACTTTTTTTTGTATGTGGGCTAACTACTCTCCAGTTTTCTTTTCTCCCCTTCGTCCTCAGAAGGACGATGTTTTCTAGTCCAAATTCTAGAAGCTTTCAACATGGCTGCCTCATTTACCACTTTAGCAAAAACTTCTTGCCACTCAACATGAATACCTCTTTTGCAGTTACTAACTGCAAAGGCAAGAAACTATGAAAAGGTGATGGAGAACTATCGACCACTACCTTTTTATAAGGAATACGAGAACCAAAATCTAAGAAGTTCAATTGTTAATATTATTTATTACAAAATAATTTAGTTAACTGTTTCTTTTAATTTTCTCATTCTTTCACAAGGGTGAGTTTCAAGAAGATAATTGAGAAATTAAATATGTACACAAAAATTATGTCCACATGCATCTCAAGGAAATACAATGATTCTAGCTTATGAACACTGAAAGGTTGTGTATTAGTATAGTTAAAAGATAAAAACATCAAGTATCATTTCTTTTAGTTGTAATTGTGAGTCGACGTAACGGAAGCAAATAAGATTGAAGAAATAGGAGCCCAAATCTGGTAACTGTCTTTCATGACCAACACTCTCAAATGATTTCAGAACTCCTCATAAAATGGCCAAATGGTCCTCCACGGAACACTGCCCTGGCTTTCTGAGAAGGATTATTGTCCAAGGAGAGCTTCCCATTAGATTACAGTGGTACACTCTCTGCCTAACGACCCAGTGCATCTTAGCGACAAGAGGGCTTTTTCTCATAATACTCTTGAGAAGGCTAGCCAACTATCTTTCAGCTGAATGTTTATCAGCCACCCGACTAAAAACTTCTGTCCAGTCGAGCAATAGGGTTACCAAGTTTCAGATGCCCCACTTTAAGAAGTTATGAATAAGAAAGGGTGCTTACATGGTTATGAATACATAAATGTGCTATGGTCAGTTACGAATATGTAAAAATATGATGATATCTTGTAACGTTCCTATTAAAATGGGGATAAACATCTAAATTTACATCACGTACGACTGAAATCTAAAAATAGGGGTTATTTCTACAATAAATGACTACTATTTTCACTCTGTTACAACTCTTAAGTTACAGCACACTCTCTTTCTCAATCTCTTTTTGTTTCTATTGTCCGTCTTACACTCTATAACTTGGGTTTAATTCACAAGACATGTATGGATATAACATGTAAATTTACCTACCATGCCATTATACCATACCTATGGACTACCTTGTTGTAATTGTTTCAATTATGTCATTATCTAGTTTTCTTATATTAGTGGGTTTTGGTCTTTTTTACTTTTGTTTAAGTTTGGAATGGGAAACCATTCCTAGGTTTGCCGAGCGAAAAAGGTCTCTACAGCTATTCAGTGAGCTGCTGGTTTTGCTTCTTAGATGCTCATTTCACAATAATTTTTACATAACGTATTTTTTTTGTCACGCAAGCTAATGGAAGTGCACATCATCTTATTTTCTTTATGTTGTTCCAAAAAAAAGGAAAACGCAAGGATTTGAGGGGAGAGATAAGAAGAAACAAAGTAGTGTCCACATCGGCGGGTAAGACAAATCCACTCGGGCGGGTAAGAAAAAAGACAGCCATCCATTTCCCACATTACGTAGCCGATCTTCATTTTCTTTCTTATTTATTTATTTATTAAAAAGAATGAAAATATCTGTGGGCAAAAAGAAAAAGAAAAAGGAAAACTGAGGCCAATAGTTTGCTATAAAATTAAAATATGTTTCGTAAAATTAAGATGACATAAACACCTAAGGATTAAACCCAGCCCACTGAATCGCTGGGGATATTGCATCCCTACAAATTAAACGAAAGTAAAGAAAAGGCAAAACCCTTCTAATAAAATAAACATACATCATGTGCATCACAAACAATTAGTTTTGTAAAAATGGTTAAAATATTTTTTTCTCATAAAAACATGATAATTTACGTTAAATAAAAATTAAAAATTTGTGACGTGGATAAAAAAAAATTTTACCGTGATTCTATAATATAAAAAGGGCCGGAGTGCTTCTCAAATAGGAGGGGCAAATTTACCGCTTGAATCTTGCAATTTGTTTTGAATAATTAAATTTCATGTAAATAATTTTTAATCTAAAAAAATTTTAATATTTGTAAAATCGTAGATTGCTTTATATAATATTGACTAATAGCTAAAAGAAATCATAATAAAAATTTTTAAAATATTTATGATTTTTTTAAATTTAAAAAATATTCAAAATATTTTAAAATTAGAATCAAAAGAATATTTTTTTAAATATAGATCTACCTTAAGAAATGAGAGCGAGAGGGAGTTAGAGAGAGAGATTTCTTATATTACAATATTTCAATAATAACTTTTCCCCCTATTACAATTAATGCTCTTATATTTATAAGAGAAGAATTACAATAAAATGACAATTCTACCCATAGGCTCATGCACTTAAGTGGAGATGTCTAATTGGAGTAGATTGGGCTAGTTGGAACTGGTGGGAACAATTGGAGATGGCAAAATGGAGAGGGTTGACTGGAGGAGGCCTTGCTAGACTGACTAGAGTTCGCAAATTGGAGTTAGTCGAGTCAACTAGAGCTGATTAAGCAGACTAGAGCGGGTCTGGACGAGTGGAACTCGGTTAAATTCAACACGTTCTT
>NW_018164443.1:846023-847750 GCF_001263595.1 Phalaenopsis equestris
ATGAAAGGAGATATAATATGTAAAGTTACATATTTGTCCCCACTTTGATAGGGTTGTTCTAGAATATTTAAGGTAATTTATATGTCGGATCTACTACTTGGCTATCTCGTACTCGATCGACTTAGCTAGGTGGATCTTGGTTTGGTAAGGCATGCTCCTTTGACTATGTTGAGTTGAGGTTATAAGTCGTCCATCGATGAACTTTGGGGTAGTCAAATGATTTTGAATGATTGTTGACTGTTGATTCCTAGTGAAGAACTCCTATTGGCTGAGTGATGCAATACTATCGAGTAGAGAGCGAATCACTGTTACCTAACTGGTAACTTACTCCCCCACAGAGAGAACCAGAGAGATGATTTAAACTTCTTTTGACATGGTTACCTCTCAATTCCATCATGAGCCTCAAAAGGGCATTCGTGGGATGTTTGATGATACAGAGGAGCTGAGACTTTTCCTCAAGTCTACTCTACCTAAAGGTTAATTGTTGACATTGTCGAGTTTGCTTATAAAGTTCTGCTTGCGTGCATACAAGTCCTATTATGGCTCGATGGGTTTGGGCTCAAACTGTCTCAACAGCTTTTTATTTGTGGATGTTGGCCCAGATGGCTGCATCCGGTCTACTTTGGCCTTGGCTTTGAATTGAATTGTTGTGTTTGGTTAGATAAACGGCTTAATGCACTTCAACTGGTGGGCCTTCCTTAATTGTAATTTTTATTCTCCTAACTGTTCGATCTCCTAAAGATTTATGCGAGTGCATTCCCGATGCGAACATCTCTTTAAATATACTTTAATTTTTAATCCACACCCATAAATGCCAATTGGGTTGAGGTGTATTTGGAGGGTGCCAAACCTGGTGTGATTTAATGTGCAAAAATATACTTTAAATACATGGAGCAATTATATTCTTTAAATACATGGAGCAATTATATTCTTTAAATACATGGAGCAATTATTTTCGTTAATTATGATAATATAATAATTCCATAAAATTACTCTGGTAAAATGGGAAGTTTTAAGGTAGTTTTGACTTTTTAGGCTTCCTTCCGCTTTCAAGTGCCAAGTATGGTTTACAACTTCACAGCCCTCTCTGGTTCCTGAAGAGATCAGGGTTCTATATATTCTTGAATCTTCATGATTTCGTATTGCTTCGAGTTTTCGATCGCGGATTGAGATGAAATTGGCGGCTCTGCTGACTTCAGCGGGAATAAACATCGGCGTTTGTGCTCTGCTGTTGTCTCTGTACTCGATCTTGAGGAAGCAGCCGGGGAATGCTAGTGTTTACTTTGGGCGGCGGCTAGCGGAGGAGAGGAGTCGACGGCTGAGTTCGTTTATTCTGGAACGGCTGGTGCCGTCGCCGAGATGGATGGTGCAGGCGTGGGGGTACAAGGAGGAGGAGATACTTGATATTGCTGGGTTGGATGCGGTGGTGTTCATTAGGATTATTGTGTTCAGGTAAGTTGAGGGATGGAAATCTGTTTTGACTTCTTTGACACGATATTGGAATTGGTATTTTGCTTAAACTGTAGACTTTGAGACTGTGGAATGGTTTATGTTACCTTTTCCACGGTTCTGCTTTGAGACTGTTTAAATTGAGAGATTTGGTTTGGAAGTATTAAAAATTTGCCAGGCTTATTGAATTATATTAGTTTTGTTCCGGAGTTGCTAAAACTAGGCTTAAGCAGAAGAAACGACTGAAAGTGCTGAAAATATCGAAATTCAACTTAAAC
>NW_018164443.1:847850-857263 GCF_001263595.1 Phalaenopsis equestris
AATGCAGGTTTTGGGTCACTGTTTTGCGTTGTATAATGAAATTTTTATTACCATTCTGCTGTGGCATTTCATCATCATTTTAGTTTTTTTCATTTTGTATTTCGAATGAAAGTGTTACTTATTTATGAAAGATATGAACGGAGTTTTCTCTTTAATGCAGGTTTTGGGTTCACTGCCTTGCGTTGTATATTATATCATTCTCTGCTTGCATCCTTCTATATTTTGTGAGTAGTTTCTTCAACATAGAAATTTTTGTGTCAGCCTTAAATTTAGAACTAACAAATTCCTTATTTTGTTTGGCTCCAGCAATACAAGAATATTGCAAGGTTGAGACTTCTTCATATTACTAGATCACCTTCAAATCCAAGTCATTTTACAGTGCTAATCCGAGCCATTCCAAAGTCAACTAGAGAAACATTCAGTGATTCTGTTAAGAATTTCTTCATGAAATATCACGCATCAAGTTACCTATCTCATCAAATAGTATATCGTGTTGGCAAAGTTCATAAAATCATGGTATGAAATGTTTTGCTGTGTGTAAATTTTTATTTGGTATGCATTTGAATACTTTTTAGCTGTTCATATAATTATTGAAGCATTTTCTTTTTAATTTGACTAATTTAGGTTAAATTTCATATTGGTTATTAATTTTTACATCATAGTTTGATTTATATAGCTTTGCAAATCTCGCAATATGGTACTTTTTGGTAACAAATTACTTGAGGCTCTTAGCTTGAAAACTCTGTTAGGTCTTTGGAAGGAGAAATCAATATTTTACATGTTTATCACATTATGTCTTACTTGATGAGATTGTTAATATTTTTGAGCAAATAGGCTGAATGTCTTTTCCTTTGCTTTCATTGGAATAAATAATAGTTTGTACAATCTATTTTAGGTATATAATATTTTGTATAATCTATTTTAGGTAACTTAATTAATACATATTTCTAATATAAATATTTAGCTAAAAGGAAAGAATCCATACAAATATGATATTTCCTTCTTTGTAGCATTCCGAAGAAAGAAACTCTTTATTCTGTCTGATTTCATTTACTTCTGATTGATATCCACCCTCAAATTAATGATGGTCGATCAAGAAACATCAATTTGCCTACAAGAAACTGATGACGCTATCGAGAAAGAGCCTTAGTAAATATATCAGCAGTTTGAAGATCAGAAATGATATGAGGAAGAGATATAACACCATCCTCATAGGCTTCTCGAATGGAATGACAGTCTACTTCGATGTGTTTCGTGCGCTCATGAAAGATGGGATTAGCAGCAATCTGGATAGCGCTTGTATTATCTGCATGAAGAGAAATAGACTCAAGCTGAGAAAAACCAAGCTCAACCAGCACGCCCCGAAGCCAAATGATCTCGGAACAAGCAGAGAACATAGCGTGATATTCTAATTCAGTAGATGACTTAGACACTCGATCTTGTTTCTTGCTCTTCCAAGAGATTAAAGAGTTGTCGAGAAACGTGCACCATCTAATAGTAGATCGGCGTGTATCAGAACAACCAGTCTAATCGGTATCACTATAGGTTGTTAAAGTGATAGAAGATTTCGCAGAAAAGAACAAACCTTGATCAGAAGTATTATTCAAATGTTGAACAATACGTCAAACTGCAGTAAAATGAAGATGTGTAGATGCTTGCATAAATTGACTAACTTGTTGCACAGGAAATGAATATCATGACGCATAATAGTCAAATAATTGAGACTCCCAACAAGTTGTCGATATAGAGATGGTTCAGATAGAAAGTCATTATTATTCTGTTGATATTTGATATTTACTTCCAAAGGAGTATCAACAGAGTGACCATCTTGAAGACCAAACAAAGCAATGAGTCCCTTCGTATAGTTGTGCTGATGAAGAAAAATACAATCGGGAGAAGAGTCAACCTTAAGTCCTAAGGAATAAGTTAATGATCTCAAATCTTTCATATGAAAGAACCATGAAGACGCTTCTGTAGCTGAGACATCAATTGATTGTCAGATCCTGTGATGACAATATCATCAACATAGACTAATAACAAAATAATTTCTTTGTCAATTTTGCAAAGAAATAACGATGAATCATACTGATTTTGAATAAAAGAGAAGCTAAGAAGGGTATTGCGAAACTTTTCAAACCAGGCCTATGGAGCTTGTTTCAAACCGTATAGGGATCGTCTGAGCTTACAAACATCATGTGAAGTTGTAGAAACAAGCCTGGAGGAGGAGTCATATTGACATCTTCTTTGAGATCCCCATGTAAGAATGCATTCTTAACATTCATCTGCTTTAAGAACCAGCCTTTAGACGCAGCAATAGATAACACCAACCAGACAGTTGTCATCTTAGCCACATGTGCAAATGTTTCTTCATAATCAATATCGCATTTCTGTTTTTTGCTAAGAGCTACCAATCTTGCATTATATCTGTCAAGAGAGCCTGTCAAGAGAGCCATCAGATCGAAGTTTAAGAGATTAAACTCATTTACAACCAATGGGTTTAACATCTGTAGAGCATGAAACAATATCCCAAGTACGATTGTCTTAAAGTACTTGAAGTTCCTCTTACATGGCTTTGACCCATTAAGTATGTTTAGCAATCTAAAAGTAAGAGGTAGAAACAGTAGTATTAGTTAAAATTGCAGAATACACATATCTATCTGGAGGACGGATACGACGAGTTTATTGTTGAAGACTTATTGGAGCGCTTTCTGGATCAGGGTCGAGGAGGATTAAAGGTGAAGGGGGCAAGCGTCGAGTGTAGACTTTGTCCGACTTAAACCTTTTATCAGCAGAATAATTATCAAATTGTGGAAGTATAATTGTATCCGGTGCAACACATGATGCTGAAAGTAATATTTATGTTCAAAGAAAATCACTTTCCGAGAAATATACCAGCGACTATTAATCGAATCATAACACACAAAACCTTTATGATTATGATTGTATCCCATAAAGGCACATCGTACTGACTGAGCTACCAACTTATGACGTTCATGAGCAGGTAGATGAACAAAGCAAACACATCCGAAAGTATGTAGCATGTGCTAACTTATGACGTTCATTAGCAGATCATTGGTTATGCAATAAATCAATTGTGTCAATCATATGATTTGTGGTGTCTGAATCAAAAAACCAAGGAGAAAGAATAGAAGTAATAGTTTTACCTTTCCCTTGAAGGCCAAGAGCAGAAAAGACTGAGAGAATCATCTGTTGAATCATATCTGGTGTGACAACTGATTAATTATTGCCAGCAACTGTGGATTTCGAGCCACGATTGTGAGTGTCGGATATCGTGGCATGAAGTGTTTGTGGTTTGCAGTTCTCGGGTCGTGTAGTGCACTCCGTAATAATATGTCCCTTTTTTCTTGCAATAATTACAACACTTATTTTTTACAATTCCGTGTTATATGACTAAATTTCTTGCAGCTGTAGCACTGTATTGGTCCCTTCTCTTTGGTCTGAGCAGCATCTATCATATTAATTATTTTTGATGATCTACCTATTGTACTAATACCAGCTTGTGTCGTCAATCTTTGTTCTTCGCACAGTAATTCACCAAAACAGATATCCAAACAAGGACCCGGATCTCTGTTCAACAACCTAGCCCGAGCAGTTTCAAATTCAAGTCTGAGCTTTATTAAAAATTGATCACGGTGACTTTCTTCATGAATAGCATGAAGATTAGCTAAGTTCTCCTTTGACACCTTAGCATAGATAATGTCAGTATATTCGCTCCATAAATTTAGAAAACCAGAGTAGTATTGTTCAATTGAAAGATTACTCTGACTATAATTACTCAATTTCAAGTTCCAATTGAAAGTGTTTCGCAGAATTATCTTGATTGTAAACGCGCTTCAAGTATTCCTACATTTTTTTAGCTGTGTCAAATGATCACCATATGAGCCTCAATAAATTCCAAAATCCAGAAAACAATCCGAGCATCCTTTGCTTATCATTGACCAAGATCTTTTGACTCAGTAGGAGCTGGAGAAGACCAATCAATATGGTCTCAAAGCTCATTTCTTTTTAAGAACATTCTAAGCTGAAATTCTTATGCGGCATATTTGTTTCTCGTAAATCTGATAGCTAAGATTTTAGAAGAAATTCTAAATAGAATCGTCGTTGATCGAAATCAACCAGAAATCAAAGAAAGCCAAGATATCCAAAAAAAATCCAAATCGTTAATCTAAATCAACCTAAAAAAAATCATGCACTGCCTTAAATTAGGAGAGGAGTCCAAAGCCAAAGAAAAACAAAGAGATCCTGCCTGAGAGGAAATGAGAAGATCGCGGCTGGACAGGATGAGAAGATCGCGGCTGTCGCAATCGAAGCAGAGAGGATCACGACAGAGTAGATCCGGCTAGGCAGCGGAGCATCGGGTTTCCTTAGACTCCGACGAAGGCGGACGAAGATGCCGTAGAACTCAAACAAGGACAAGAACGAGCGCTTCCGACGAGGACCTTGGAAGCAGTCGAAGATGTCGACGAACATTAACAAAAGCTAGCGCTGAAGAATACCAAGGATTCAGACCGATTCAAGCTCTGATACCATGTCAATATTTTGAGCAAATAGATTGAATGCCTTTTCTTTTGTTTTTATTCCAATAAATAATAGTCTGTACAATCTATTTTAGGTATATAATATTTTGTATAATCTATTTTAGGTAACTTAATTAATACATATTCCTAATCTAAATATTCAACTAAAAGGAAAGAATCCATGCAAATATAATATTTCATTTTTTGCAGCAATGCGAAGAAGGAAACTCTTTATTCTGTCTTTTTTCATTTGCTCCTGATTGATAGAGACTAGTGTATCATCTTGGAGTTTTTCTTTTATTTTTTCTTTTCATCCGAGTATTATTTCATCAAATAAGACCTAATTTGTGAGAGAAGGATTTTTGGAAGATGTAGATAGGAGGTTGACAGAAAGTTAATGATGTAGAAGTTGGTTTATCCAACGAAGGATATGACAAAAATGAATGGTGTGACGGTCGAATTGTTCAACTTTGCCTATGAAAAGCTCTCCATAACAATGACATATCAGTTGTGGTGCATACAAATTTGTTTCCTTTGTAGACACTGCATTTCCATCGCTGACACATTTTTCTTGGCATGCCTTTTTTGGCTTAGAAAAAAAATGGAGAGAAAGATGAGGGCTTAAGTTTCTCTTCTTGCTTGTGCATAAGGCAATTGCCTCACTTTTTTTTTGATTTAGGGTTTAGGGTTTCTCTAAAGAGCCCTTATCTCACATTTTTTTTTCTAGTTCCTTCTTGTTTTTCTCTCCTTTTCCCCTCTTTATTGAGCTGCCTGGGTCCAACGGGAATTGAGAACTTAGAGTGGGAGTAGCTTAGTGGAAACAGAAAGTGAGTGAGGCATGGGAAATTTGGAATTCTGAGGTAATACTGTGGAATCAAACATTTTGGTGTAAACTTTTCTTACAATACATGGTTGATCAAAATCGAGAGCTGAGTTTAATTTTGAACTCCATTTGTGAAATAACAGATCAAATATGAGCATATGTTTATTAACAACGGATACGATCCAACGTTAAAATTAGCATTCTTTTCCAAAAAATTAGGCAAACGCAATATTTCTTCAATAGTTCAAACAACTCAACAAGAATACAAAGATAAACACACACAATTCGAGAGGTAGTTGATCTCTCCCAATTTGTACAATCCGAAAGATAGGAAACTGTTACGCCCGCTCTTGGACCGGTCAAAAGCGAAAGCATCGGCCCGTTACCACAGCTGCCAGACCGATCCTGTTTGCGAGAAGAAGCGTGGCGGCGCTATGTTGCGACAGAAAAGGGCAGGGGGCAGTGGTGGTCCACGAGAGGCTTGATTACTTACTCAAGGAGGAGAAGAATTTTATTAAGGGAAGGAACTTAGAATTTTTTTAATTATACATGTGTTTTCTTGGTTGTCGTGCTTTTTCCTTTTGTTGGTGTTCCTAGCAACGTCTAGGGTTGTGGCAGAGCTGATCTACCTTTCAAAAAATTGATCATCCTTGTATCTTGCTTGTTTTCATTTATTTTTCTTAGGAGCAGGCCTCATTTGAGTTTTTTCTTCTATCTACTGTCCTTTTTGTCGTAGATTGTTTGTTGATTTTGGTTTCGGAGCTTAACAAATTAATAACAGAGCCTAGATGTTGGTGGGATGACAACAAAAAAAATGGACATGCTAGAAGGGAAGGTAGGGCAAATCAAATTTGGAACAAAGAGAGGTTCGCCACCATGGAAGATATGTTTTCTTTCATAGAAAGTCGAATAGAGGATGGATTTAAGAGCATAGGAGAAATGCAGGAGATGATAAAAAAAACTCATAGAGATGCAATCCAAGGTCGTGTTGACCGCTCCAATTGCAAACCCTAACCAAGGGTTGATTAGGGAATCCTTATCCAGGTTAAAAGGAAAACAGGTCGAGTGAGAACAGTTCGAGTGAGAAGACAATGAAGAAGACATCATCTACCTATAAGTACGTCCCCCTAGGACTCCGAGGGGAGGGGGAGTAGAGACTTTTGATGGAGGATGATGGGTCGAAAGTTGGAGGAGGGATGGTGTAAGGAGCACGTAATAGCACAATGGAGGAATGAGGGAATCGGGAGTAGAATATGCCTATGATCGAAGAATGGAGTTCCACCCTAGATAAATGCGGGGAAATATCGGAGGAAGAGGAGGTTAAGGCGGAGATGCTAGGTTTAGAAAGCTGAAAATGTCAATCTTCGAAGGGAAGGATGCACAGAATGAGTGTATCGGGTGGAGCGATACTTTGCAATCAATAGGTTAACGGAGGAAGAGAAGCTCATGACAGCGGGATTATGTTTAGAGTAAAAGGCTTTAGCTTGGTTTCAGTGGATGGAGGCAAGGTATCCAATGCACTCATGTCATGGGAGGTGTTTAAAGATTGTTTGTTGGAGCGTTTCTAAGCCATTAGGGAGGTGTTTAAAGATTGTTTGTTGGAGCGTTTCTGAGCCATTAGAGAATGAGACTACATGAGCAATTCTATGCTCTGACTTGGGAGGAAACGGTTACGGAATACTGAGAGATTTCTGCAGCAGGATTGGAAGAGAATTTCTTGGAAGGCCTAAAGTCCAACATACAAGCGATCATCCGCCCTTGAGACCACAAGGATTGAGGAAAATAATGGAGCTTGCCCAACTGATGGAAGATAAGAAACAGATGAACAAGACCAGCAAATGCGATAACACCATAGGATTTTAGAATAGCACCGTGGCAGCCACGACACCGAGTATCTAGGCGGTGTCATTTTAGAAAGAGACATCGAAGGAGAAGAATATAGGAATCCATCCCAGGAGTAATTTCAAGCTCCTCACAGATGCAAAAGTGCATGATAAAAGAGCAAAAAGATTGTGTTACCGCTGTGACGAGAAATATGCCCCAAGCCACCATTGCAAGGAGTGTGCCCTTCAGATTCTTCTAGTTCATGAGAACGATACAGAGAGTGAGGAATCAGAAAAGGATGCGGTGGAGCATCTCCATTTAGATGTGGCGGAGGTGTCCCTCAATTTGGTGGTGGGATTTACCCTGAGTTACACCATGAAAGTGAGGGTGTGGATTGTGGAACAGGCGATTGTAGTGTTTGTAGATAGCGAGGCCACACGTAAATTTATCTCAAATTAGGTCGTGGAGAAACTAGGGTTGGAGCTGGTGACTACAGGTAGCTTCGACGTCATGATGGGGATAGAGAAGGTGGGGAAAAGTTGACGAATTTGCAAGTGGTTGGTTCTGACACTACATAGCCTACATGTGGTGGAAGACTTTCTTCCCTTTGATTTGGATATCACAAATGTGATTTTGTGAATGAAGTGGCTTCGAACACTGGGTGAGATGAAGGTGGATTGGAAGTCCCTGACGATGGAGTTCCAAGTGGAGGGTAGAAGGTGATGCTGAGAGAAGGAGCTGGCTTATGCATAACAATGGTGTCGCTCAAAATCATGGTCAAGTCGATACGAGGAGCAAGACTGCGCTACTTGGTGGAGTTGGAGAGCATTGAGGATATTCAAGATTCGGAGTTGGCAGAGTTTTCTGAAGGGGTCCATAAGCTCCTACAACAGTTTACATACGTCTTCCAACAGCCAAGCGGGTTACCACCCCTGAGGGAACACAAGCACGCTATTACATTCAAGGAAGGTGTTTCCCCTATCAGTGTTAGACCTTACATGTACCCTCAGATTCAAAAGGATGAGATTGGGAAGTTGATCTGAGAGATGCTCGAGCTCGGGATTATTATGTCTAGTGTGAGCCCTCTTTTCAGTACAGTTTTGTTGGTGAAGGAAAAAGATGGTAGTTGGAGATTTTGCGTTGACAACTGAGCTTTAAACAAGGAGGAGATGTTGGACAAGTTTCATATTCTTGTGATTGATGAGTTACTGGATGAGCTTTATCGAGTAGTAATTTTTCACTAGTGCGATTGATCTTAAGTTGGGATTCCACTAGGTCAGAATGAATCTAGCAGATGTGCGCAAGATAATGTTCAGGACCCATGAAGGATATTATTTGTTCTTAGTGATGTCGTTTGGCCTCTCCAATGCCCCGACAATATTTCAATCCATCATGAATCGGGTTTTTCAAGCTTGACTCCAGAAATTTTTCCTGGTCTTCTTTGATGACATTTCGTTCTACAGTCATACAGAGACAGAGCATGTGGGGCACATAATTACAGTTCTGGAGACATTGAGAGAGCACCAATTATTTGCAAACTTGAAGAAATTGTTTTTTGTACAGTTGCAGGGGGAGTACCTAGGACATGTGGTGACTAGAACGGGGATAGTAGTGGATCAGTCCAAAATTGAGGCTATGGATGGTTGGTCCTTACCAATTTAAGGGTATTGAGAGGATTCTGGTGTCGTACCGACTACACCGAAAGTTCGTGAGAGGATATGACACGATAGCATGGCCGCTGGCGAGGCAATTGAAGAAAGACAATTTCAAATGCGGGGAAGCAACAACACAAGCATTTAAACATTTGAAGAGGGGTATGAAGAGCATACCAATATTAGCACTTCCAGATTTCAGTAAACAATTTATGGTAGAAACAGATGCGTCAGGGTACAAATTGAGAGCAGTGCTCGTGCAGGATCAACGGCCAATTGCCTACTTTAGTCATATTCTTATGGTAAGAGCTAGGCTAAATTTAGTTTATGAACGAGAATTGTTGAAAATTGTCTTGTCCATTCAAAAGTGTTGACCTCATTTTTCGTGAGGTCTAGTATTTCTCGTAGGAGTTAGAATCTAGCCTTAGGGGTCTTCCTGCGACTATCTTAGAACCTTAGAAGTGGGACCCGCCTCGTTTTAGTTCGACTTACTTCCGTCCTCTTTTGGAGCTTCGCGTGTGTGGTATCGACTTCTAGCACTTAGAAGGATGAAACCGACATGAGGAAGCCCAAAAG
>NW_018164443.1:858090-858503 GCF_001263595.1 Phalaenopsis equestris
TATATTTATATATATATATATATATATTAATTAATCTTTTACCCTTCCCCCCTTTCCTCTTTAACCCTTGGCATTCCCTGCGTGCGAGCTCTGTCTCCCTTCCTTCTCCCGTTCGCGTGTCTGGCTCTTTCATTTTCTTGGTCTCGAGCCGAGCGAGCTCTTTCTCCTCCACGCGAGGGAAGAGTTGACCTTCGCCCGTCCTTCCCTGACTTCTTCTGCCCGCGGCCTTCCTTCCCGAAGCCGCGCCAGTTTCTTGAGCCGTGGGTTTTCTTCTCTCGGTAGTTTGACTCTGGGAAACTTGTTCCCTGATACACTGAAATGGCATTTCTCCTCTTCCCGATGCTTCCCTCGCTGACATTGCTCTCCCCGCTCGGTCCGAGAGATGTCGTTGGCTTCGCCTTCTGTCGGCAGGG
>NW_018164443.1:858514-858785 GCF_001263595.1 Phalaenopsis equestris
TGTGGACTGTTGAGGGTGGTCTTCTTTCTCTCCTCTCTATTCTCTGCCTATATACACAGTTCCTTTTGAAATTTTTGAGGTTGTTGAGAGGTTGTTGAGAAAAGTTTTTTTTTTAGAGAGGAAAGAAGATTTCTGGGAGAGCATTTCTTTGAGGTGGTTTCCTGTGCTGCTGTGCTTTAGCATTCTTGAGGTACCCCTCTCTTCTCCCCCTTCTTTGGTGCCCTGTTTCCTCTCGTTTTTCCTCTCTGCCGAGCCTTTGAGCTTAGATCTA
>NW_018164443.1:858885-876320 GCF_001263595.1 Phalaenopsis equestris
TTCTTGTTTGTGGTTGTTCTCATCGAATAGACAGAACCGCGAACTAGTTATGAAATAAAGCAAAAAAGCATATGAATCAGAATAAATCACCCAAATCAATAACATTAGGATAGAGCAAGCTTAGGGACACAATTAAATAAAAAGTGATTTTCTTGTTTGTGGTTGTTCTCATCGAATAGACAGACAACCGCGAACTAGTTATGAAATAAAGCAAAAAGGCATATGAATCAGAATAAATCACCCAAATCGATACCATTAGGAAAGAGCAAGCTTAGGGACACAATTAAATAAAAAATGAATTAAAAAATATTGAAGTACTCATAAGCAATTTAAACTTCAGCCACCAAAAAAATGACAGTAAGGAAATGCTGAGGGTTAAAATTTAAGAAATTGCTCACACGAGGATTTGAGATATTAATTTTTTTATGTTTTATGCCAATTTTGACTCCCATATCTTGAGCAACTTCTGAAAGACCCTGCCATTCAACGTTCAACAGAAAGAAGAAAGATAATTCTTTATTAAAACAGAATTACTCAGTAAATTTAAAAAAAAAAATGAATTCTGTTCTTGAATTACATCAAACACTTGTTTTATATAGGCATTTTCTGGTGGCTTTGATACATGAACCCACAACTCATTGTCCCAAGAGCCGATGCTATTCAAACAAATGGCATAGTCAATGCTCTCTCTTACACGCTGATCAAAACTTCTTAGCCACTGAAAGAATAGAGTTCATAGCACTAGTAAAAATGCTAAAAATTTATCATGAAGGCATAGCATTTAGGAAGATATACATGCATACCACTAAATTCCTATGTATTTGCATAGCTAACAACTAAATTATAAGTTTTAGGTAAATGGCATATTGCCGATGCATAAAAAGGAGTATTTTACTTCTTAAAAGTTAAAATGGTGGTTTTGTTGGATATGATATGAAATATTTTAGTAGTGTCAATGTACAAAGTAAAGCTTAGGTTTTAGATATGTTAATACATAGAAATTCAGTGGTATGTACGTAAATGCTCCTAGTAACTATCGTTAACATTTAAAGAAGCAGGAGGTTGACCTTAAGAGTACCATTGTAATTATAAGGTCCACCAGAAGTCAGGCCAAAAAGTAAATTATATCTCCCTCTCGTCTTTGGATTGGAATAAAGACGTGAAAAAAGACGTGCGATTTCCAAAAGTGCCACAACTCCACTCCCATTGCTGTCACTCCCGACTGAGAGTGCCTGCCTTAACATATAAAACAGCAGCACAACTTTAAGTTTCAACCAAAAATGATTAAAAAATGATTAAGATGAACTTACCGGGGCTGAACCAAAAGTATCATAGGATGCAATTATAGCAATTGTAGGTAATTGATTGGCAGAATCATCCTCTTTTAGCCCAGGCAACCATCCCTGCAACGAAAATATCAAAATAAAACTCAGTTAAGGAAAAACTGCAACAGAATTCCCGAATGTACATTTCCTAATCCTAAAATTACTAAAGCTAGGGGTGTAAACAAGTCAAGTAGGGCTCAAGTCACCATTGACTTTAAAGTCTTAAATTTTAATATATTCTGAGTATATTTAATATTAATATTTTTTTAAACAATCCGGCTCATGAGCAGATGGGTTGAGTCATGGCTGGCTTGAGCTTGCCTTGTTAGCTCATTGAGCTCAGCTCACGAGCCACGTATCGAGTCAAGCCCGAGTCGGCTTGGCTCAATTATACCCCTAGCTAAAGCTATGGATGACTTGTCAAGATCAATGCATCAGTGCAGGGTAAAACTGGCTATACTCATGAACTATATTACCTAACATATAATGATGAGAAAAGCATAAAGATATGGCAATCCTCAAGAAAAAGCAAGGGAACCTTACATATGTAGCACACAATTCTTATGTATTTACATATTTCACACCTAAAGTTTCATATTTACATACATAGCACTTTGGTTCTTTAAAACTAGGCATGAAAAGGTGTATTTTAGTTTTAAAAAGTGGTAATAGTGCTATTTTTTATGTGACATTAAAGATTAGATGTGTGTAAAAATGAAAGTTCAGGTGTGGGATATGTAAATACATATAAATTGTCTTCTGTCTAGGTAAATGCCCAAAAAAGTAACAATAAAAAACCTTTACCAATGTATCAAATACTAGGCCTTACAGACATGCTGTCCAATGCAAATATTTACAAGAACTATAAAAGAATTTTATAGGGGAGTTTACATCAAGCACACGTGCTCCACATTGCTCATTGAACAGTGAAATCCAACTCTAAATGAAAAACAGACATCTTTGAGCTCTTCATTTTTATTATATTTTTCAGGACAGTAAGTCTGTTGGACTTTCTCCGGAATAAAAGTTCCTGAAAAAAGGAACTTAGCAGGATTTTAATGAACTAAGCTTATTTCGCTTACATGTCCAAAGGATTAGAACTACTCAAAAAAATAGCAACAACAGATATTTATTGTTGTACTAAGAACCAAGTTTTATAGACCCACCGAACCTTATTTACAAAAATTATAAAAAAAAATTGTAAAGTCACTGAAGTGGGAGTTCATATCAAGCATTGTGGTCATCAAATGTCTCATATGCACCGTGAAATCCAATTCTTTGATAAAAACTTGGGGCATTTACAACCAGAGCACACAATTCTATTTTATTTACATATCTCACACCTAAACTTTCATATTCACACACATAGCACTCAAATCTTTATTATCACATCAAAAATAGCACTACAAACACTTTTTAAAAGTGAAATACACCTTTCCATGCTTAGGTTCAAAGCACCAAAACGCTAGGTATGTAATTGAAAGTTAGGTGTGGGATATGTAAATAAATAAGAATTGTGTGCTGGGTATGTAAACTTCCCTAAATTTTTTTTTACAGATGGTGCCATTGTCCTAGGGTCGAATCTCATCTATATTTAAAAAACAAAAAATCCAAATAGTGAACAACAACTTTCAAGCTCTTCCTTCTTGGTATATTTTCAAGGGCAGTACATCTATCGAGAACAAGAATTCAAAAAGATTTTTGTAAACTAAGCCGATTTCACTTTCACATTCATTGTATAGATTTAGAGCTCAAGAAAATGCCATTGCACATTCATTGTATAGATTTAGAGCTCAAGAAAATGTCATTGATGGGTTAACTGCATAACAAGCAGATTTCAAAAACTCGCATAATAAATGAAAAGCATGCTTGGATTTTTTTTTTTCCTTCTATTTTTAAAAACATATTTCTTTAGTGTGTTTTTTTATATATTTTTATATTTTGCTTCTAAAAACAAATTAACATGTATTTAAAAATACTCAAAACAACTTTTGGGTATTTTGAGTGTCTTTAAAAACAATCATACCATAATCAAATATGTCAAATATGCTTTGCTCAAATTAATAAAACAAAATAAAAATAAAAAAGAAGAAAATAAAAAACAAAAGTAATCCCAAATGGCCCCTAGCGGTTTGATTGACATGATAGTCCATGCCCAGTGTGAGATCTCAAGTTTCCATGTCATGCATGGTATCGATATGCTAATGCAGTGGCAGGCATCTTTTCATCCTTGTTATATGAAATAAGGGACCTTCAAGGATACTACGCAACGACACAGCCAAGAACAAAGGAAGCTTGGCAGCTTCTCTAGGCAGCATTGCCGAGCAAAAGGAACCTAAAGAAAAATTGAACAATTTAATTTGGGAACATACGACCCAATTCCTATATGTATTTACATATCTAACACGTTAACTTTGCTTTTTACATTTACACCACCCAAATCTTTCATATCACATCAAAAATACCACCATTTTAACTTTTAAACAGTGGAATACACATTTTCATAGGTAAGGTGACATGTATGTAAAAATTGAAGTTTAGGTGTTAGATATGTAAATACATAGGAACAGAGAGGTATGTATGTAAATATTTCTATTAATTATCAGGGAAACAGCACCAAATATCACTTTCAACAACTACATAACCATGATTCATCCATTTTAAGTGACTGAAAATCTCAAATCAGCGAGGAAATTTTGCTTGTAATTTATCACTATTACTAAGAAAATAACTCAAAGTTTAACATTAAAAAATGCTATTTTTAATGCTCAAAGAACGTAAACTTGGACCTGAATATTTGTGATGGTAGGTGATGAAACTTTCTTAGGCTCCCACGATGATACAACCAGCTTGTATCTGAAACAAATCAGAATGCAGTCAATTAGAAAAAGTTTAAAGCATATATTAGAGAAGAAGAATATTACTTGAGAAACAATAGCTGTTTAAAATAATTATCGTCTTAATAAGGAATAGTGCACAAAACTTCATGGACATAACACAATTACATCCAAAGGCAAGAAACAGAACAGAATAAGAGAAGATAAAAAAATCAGGGATATAAGGGGAAAAAAAGGGAGACCTCCTTTAACTTAATTATGGTTTTCAATTCTTCTGGAGCTTGTTTGATTTAAAAATTAAAAAAAATAAAAAAAGAAGCTGATGTTGAAATGGTTCAGCTATTTCTTTTCAACCTAAAATCAAAGTCAAAGCCAACCGACATCAAGTCACAAAAATATGAGTAAACTTGGATGTCTGCAACATCACGTTTCTCATTTAATCATAGGGACATTTACATACTAACAACACAGTTCTTATACATTCAAATATCTAAAACCTAAAATTTCATATTTACATACATAACACTCAAATATTTGATATCACATCAAAAATAACACTATCCCTAACATTTTAAAAATGAAATACACATTTTCATGCATAGTTTTTTTTAAAACCAAGGTCTTATAAATGTAAATATCAAATAATAAGCCTTAGATATGTAAATGCATAAGAACTGTGTGGTATGTATGTAAATTTTCCTTTTTCAAAGTGAAAAAACACATTTTCATGCATAATTTTTTAATAACAAGGTGTTATAAATGTGAATATTAAACTATAGGCCTTAGATATGTAAATGAATACAAATTGTGTAACTCCCATACATAACACTCAAGTCTTTGATATCACATCAAAATTACCACTATCCCTAACTTTTAAAAAGTGAAATACACATTTCCATGCATAGTTTTTTGATA
This sequence comes from Phalaenopsis equestris, assembly GCF_001263595.1. Lineage (NCBI taxonomy): Eukaryota > Viridiplantae > Streptophyta > Magnoliopsida > Asparagales > Orchidaceae > Phalaenopsis > Phalaenopsis equestris. The sequence continues at coordinate 863,963 of NW_018164443.1, forward strand.
CCAATGTGTTATAAATGTAAAAATGAAACTATAGGCCTTAGATATGTAAAAGCATAAGAATTGTGTGGTATGTATGTAAATTTTCCTTAGTTATATTGCAACTTCAAATCTAACGCTAGGTGAAAGGCTCTGACTTATATGGTATAACAGTCCGATCTCTCACCCGTCAAAATATTATCCGCTTTGGCCTAATAGCATCATAGTTTTGTCCCAATGGTATAACTTCCCAAGAGGTCACCCATCCCATGAGTGCTCCCATACGAGCATGCTTAACTTCATAGTTTCTGTCAAAATTTCATTCTTACACCAAAAAGCACCTCGATGTTTAAAAGTTCGGCTTCATTTTAATTGAGAGATCTCACAATCTCCCCCACTTAAGAAACAGACGTCTTTGACAGTGCTCTAAACCCTTAAGTAACTGACATCCTCATCAGTATTCTAAACCTAAAATCATCCACCAAGTAGATAGGATTCTAAAGTGAGACCAATTCAAGAGGTGGCTCCCACTATGTAGCACTTTGTCCCATCTTGGGTTCAAGAGGTGATTCTCATGGTGTAGCACTTTCTTCTACATACACGTATTTCTCATCTTCAGACTACTGTAATACTCTAATATCATTTGTAATAGCCCGCACTCTCACCCATCAAGATCTCGCACGTTTTGGCTAAATGATCTCACGATTTTGCTCAGTTGAATAAACTTCGCAAAAGGTCACCCAACCCATTAGTGCTCTAGCACGAGCAAGCTTAACTTTGGAATTTATACCCTTCAATTGGCCAGCACGAGGATCAGAGTATTTACCATTTTCCTTTTGACTTACAAGAGAATATTTGGAAGAACTTGCTGTTGTGCAATGTATTACCTACATAGAGTCTGTGGACCAAGTAATACATGCAAAGTAAGAACTTAATGCTTGTGAAGAAAAGGTTGTCACAAAACAAAAAAATGCACATGTTTGGGCGCAAGTAGGACAGCAAAAGAAAAAGCACCAAAGAGATAAGCCAAAAACCAAGTCTAATTGCCCCCTCTACAAAAAGAGACACCCTGGACCTTGCAACCTAACCATTGGCAAGTGTTTCAGCCGCTATAGCACCAATCACAAGAAAATAAATTGCCCTCTCAAGACCCAAACTCAATCCACAATAAACCAAAAAAATAACTTCAAGCGACATAAGAATGAGTGACATAAATCAAATAAAGGTTAACATCAGAAGCAAAATGGCAAAGGACAAGCATTTTAACACTACTCTTAACCTAACCTAGTAGCAGCCACAACAAGTGATAGTACCTCAATTGTATTAGCAGCGTCCTCCTGGATTGCAATAACAATTACATCAGTTGTCGCCACCAACATATCAATATCCATCAATAGTGAAGTACTAGCCTCAGAGATCTTGGGCTCAAGAGCAATCCATAGAGACGATTCCACCTTAAACATTTGTTATGACTCCTCAAGAGGCTCGTGAAGCTTCTAACATAATGACAGGTATAATATTAATTTTAAAACAACAAGCAAGAATATTGTTTGTCTCTGAGGCATCACATTTATTCATATCAAATTAATTTGAATTTAGTGCATCGGTGTCTCTATTACGATCACATCAATCAATCACTATACCATATAACTCATCTATGATTGTTACTCAATGTATTCATGATAGTGATATTATTATTAACAAAATGCATACATGCTACAAGCCTACACTTACGGTATTCATGTAAGGTTATGTTGATTCACACTCTACAAGGTGGCCTAGATTTGCCATTACAATTAGAGGCTTCCCCTACACATACTGCAGAAAATCTTGTTGGTTGCTTACACTTCAAAGCTCATATTGCAAACACAACACATTTTATCGTGAGTTTTTCTAGGTATCCCCCAAGTTGTAATTGCCCAAGAGAATACGTCGTTGTAGGAAGTCTCTTTTAACCCAAAAAAAAAAAAACTAAAAAAAAAGATTTGTCTACTTGTTTGTTTATGAATGTTTTTTCATAAAATCTTTCTCGTATGTTTATTCGGGCTGATTATGGCTTCATTCACTTTGAACCACTTTTCTCTTGTTGTCTACTTGTTTGTTTATGAATGTTTTTTCATAAGATCTTTCTCGTATGTTTATTCAGGCTGATTATGGCTTCATTCACTTTAAACCACTTTTCTCTTGGTTTTGTCCAGAGACTTTTTACTAGATAAATATTTTCATAGTTATTCTTTTTGTTTCTTCTTAATTTTTATCAACTTTCAGTCTTTCATTTCTTCATTTGCTTTTCTAAATGAGGGTGAACTAGGAAAAGGAATCTGAAAAGGACAGAAGTTAAGAAGGTCATTCAACTAAAACAAAAAGAGATGTAAAAACCTTCCTCGGCCCATATTAATTTTTCTTCTTTCATAAGTCTAGCTCACCCTACACTTAGCTTGCCCATCCTGACAAGCTTATGAATCACCTTTCGATTCATTTCACCCAGAAAGTTGCCGCAACAAAAGGAATTGGCGCCATGGATGCAACTATTAACAAAGATCCCACCCACTGTGGTTCCCTATTCCAGGCTAAAATCCTTCGAATCGATCTTCTCCAACTTTGAATTGCACGTCGTCTAGTTTAGCCACTTGTTGCCCGTTCAAGTTGTTTGATATCGTGTTAATCTTTCTAAATATAGCATGCTCCCAATTCCTTTGCTCAATCTTTCGACTCCAAATTCACCTAAACCAATAATGCTGCCATGATGTCGCATAAAGCAATAACGCTGCCCTGATGCCGCCTAAAGCAGCTCGCTCAATACGTCGTTGCTCGATCCTGCGATATGAGGCGGCAGGCTTGCCTGAAGCTTCACGATTTTCTTCATTTCTTCAAGAGTTGTGAATCTCCCCTCAATGAACGAAAAATATTCCTTATTTTCAAATCTGATTTGGCTAACATTTTTCTCTAATTTCTCCTCCAAAGCATCTACTTCTTGGTTGTCATTATTCTCAGGGCAATTTTTTATCACAAAGGCAAAACTCTTGCACGACGTGATCCCATCATTGGCTTCCTAGCTAGCTCGAATCGCGGACTATATCATGAGGTACTATCACGAAGGCAACACTGCGATCTCGTCGTTGGCTTCTCAATTGCTCAAATTGAAACTCTATTGCAAGGTTCAGTTACGAAAGTGATGTCGCGAAGCCGTCATTGGCTTCCCAGCTAGCTTAAATATTGTATTGCAAGGTTCGGTCATGAAGGCAGCGCAACACAATGGAGACAAAACTATCGTTGCGACCGGGAGGATCCCTCAACAATTTAGATCGTTGTTATGATACTAATTTGATAGAAACGATACAAGTTTCCACATAAACAATAGCATTTATTTCATCAGTATCATATCAAAATGATACAATTTCGAATACATAAAAAATAAATATACAATTTGAGAAAAGTAATTATCTTCCAAACCCTAAATCTAAGATTCAAAACACCACTCACATAATATAGCCCTAAACATATTAAGCCATAGTTATACCCCAGAGTAATAACTAACAAATGAGTAAATTGCCCTTTTAGTATTGTGCCTAACAAAAATCTTTAAATTATTTGGCGGTCTCAGCATCGACTCAATGGAGAACGAAGAACGAGGCGGACGATGCCGTACGTGCCAGTCTAACACTTTCATTCTGCTCCTCATCAAATAAAGGTGTTATTTGGCGGTCTCAGCATCGACTCAATGGAGAACAAAAAACGAGGCGGACGATGTCGTACGTGCCAGTCTAACACTTTCATTCCGCTCCTCATCAAATAAAGGTAAATCCAATCAAAACACAAGATCTAGAACCTACCTTTTCTCTTTAATCTAGAACCCGCTTTCTCCTTCCCAAAAGAGAGGTCTAACACTTGTGCATGTCCAATTAGATATTCTCCATAAAGATCTGAGGTACTTGATCTAGACTTAAAAGAAGGGTTAATCTACAATATCATAAAGTTTAGATCCCTTGCATCAGAAACAATGTGATACAACACCCACCAGGCCTAAAATCCTATCAGCTTTAGTTCATCAATGGCGTAAAACCAAGGGATGTCTTATTTGTTCAGAACTCCTCTAATCCCAATGTTAAAAGCATCACAGGAAATTACTGCAAGTTATTGGCTATTGCGGGAAAAAAAAAGCAGGCACCATTTCTGTCACTATAAGCCTCAGAAAGCTATGGCTGGCAACAAATAATGGAACCACATTTTGACCTGGTATATGATACTTTCCCATCTAAATTTCAAAGCTGCTGAACACAAGAATTATTGGCGTATTTCTCATTTAAAATAACCATCCTGCAAGCATTCAAGTATGCATATTTATTCTATTTTATAAGGAGCATAAAATCATCACACGTGCATCAGATTTATTTTTTTTCAGAAACAGATTTCAAATGTCTTCTGACAATGTATTTTGCATTGTTTGCTATGACAAGAATAAAGTAATGACTGAGAGAAGTAAAATGTAAATAAATTCTTAGCTAATAAGCCTCTAGTCGAGAACAGATGTGTAAAGTAGTAATGCTCAAAACAATGCTAAACAGATGCATGATAATAATTCCAACATGCTCTAAGGTAAAAAGTACCATATAGTGACAAAAAAAAATGCAGCATTTTCTAGGCTCAGATTTCTTTGCAAGATCAACTGCAATGTGCTCCCAAGAAATGGTTAAATTTCGAAGGAGCTGGGTTGGGACGGATTGATCCATGCAACGTTACTTCCGAATTACCGTAGTTTGAAAATGTGAACTCCACATCACAAGCCCACCCTTGAAAAAATTGCACTATGATTTTTTATATCTATATACTAGTGTTTGCATGTTGTTTATTATTTGCAACAAATTCGCTTATCGGGCAGTTGTAGGTTATTCCAATACTTTTTTCTCCCAGTACAATGATTGCCTTGGCTAGTGTATGGATTCAATAAATATCCAAGGATATCATAATGTCAATGCAAGTTATGAAATAAATCCGAACAAGGATTCCTCTCTTTCTTTCTCTCTCCTTTTTCCCACTTTATCTTCTCACATGAAGATTTGTTGCATTAAAGTCTAAACCTGCTGCAGTCGATGAAAGCTCTATAGATGTAGGTGATAGAAAGGTACATGTGCTGGTTATTGCTATAATTTTTCATCCTTTGATGTTGGCATGAACCACAGGAGTTTCAATCATGATTGCATGTAAGGAAATGTTCAATGACCCAACACATGGGAAATAACAAGACTAATTTGTGAGGCAAAACCATGATTTCACCAGAGATTTCAATCAACAATTGTTGAAAGGTATTCTTCTCTCATCCTTCTTTATTCTTACAACTTAGAAGTGTGAAAAATAAATATTCTATTTGCGCATAAATTATTTCTTTCTAAAACTGTCAAAGAATAAGCAACAGCAATGCACAAAAAATTCATTTTTGCTAGCGCAAAATAATAAAATAACATAAATAGTCCTCAAATGTGACTGCATTAAGTGCATCAAACATTTATCTGCAAAAACTGATCAAGAGACTCCTATTTCGGCTTACCCGCCACTTGTTGCAGAAGCGGGCTGACCCGTAGCATCACTCCTCCGAATGTCAGCTAATATGGAATTAAGTTTATCATTCTCAAATGCAAAATAGACTGGATACTGCAGTGAATTTACAGACATTGTAATTTGAGTTTTCAGAAATAAATGGAGCCATGAGAGAAACTGATTCAATAATTACTTTATATGTTTCAGAAATTTATATACCTGGCACAGAATTCTTATGTATTTATATATCTCACACCTGAACTTCCATATTTACATAGATAGCACTTTAGTGCTTTAAACTTATGCATGAAAAGGTGTATTTCACCTTTAAATGGTGGCAATAGTGCTATTTTCTATGTGATATTATAGTTTCAATGCTATGCGTGTAAATATGAAAGTTTAGGCGTGAGATACGTAAATACAATAATATTGTGTGCTATGCATGTACGTGCCCCTACATGATTTTACTTAATTTAGTAGAAACAAATGCTTTGTTCAAATCAGTAGACAAAAAATAAAATTCATTGCCCTCAAAAGAAGTTAAATAATATCAAGAATTTTTCCAATCCAAAAAATGGTTTTTTTCCCCACTAAAGGGTTGGCATGCAGAAGGGGCGGCGGTTGAGGGTTTTGGTGAGGAAAATGATTCACAAAAGTCGGTCAATGTAAAAATAAATAAATTCAAATTTCAAAATGAACTCTAACTAACACAAATCAAAACAAAAGAAATATTTTTAGCTAATAAAAATAAATTGATTTATCCATGCGTCCCCTCTTCATTATCAATAGAGGCCGCCTCGTCCAAACTATTTGGAGTTGGCTCTGTGGATCTGAATTCTCCATTCATTCATGTAGTGTGATGCATGACGAACATTGGTTTATACAAGCCTTTTGGCACCATTTCTACAAATGTCATTTTATTGGTGCATTTTTTATCATCTATAATATATTATGCAATCACTTAATTCTATAAATTCAATAGTTGTCACTCCCACTGCTTCTAATATATTAATATCTCATAATATCATTCTAATTATATTAATTTACCTATAAATCTTCATGATATTTTCACGTTGCCTGGTATTTTGAAAGACTTCTTCATAATCTGATCTTCTAGCAATATTCCTTGGCAGTTATCAATCTAATATCCTCTAAAATTGCATCTAATATACTCATCTATATCTATTAATACCAAGCCCCAAATATTATTATGCAGATCAACTAAAATTATTGCTTTCGATTTGCTTGGGTAAATTCGTATCTTCCTTAAATTTATAGTGGTTCAAAGCATTTGGTTTTTTAACATGTTCTAAAGACAAAATAATTATTTACCAAGCTATCTTTCACATTAAAAAATTCTTGCCCTCTAAGTTCCAGTTAAAATAATACATTATAGCCATCTAATATTCTGACTTCAAAGTCTGGTATTGTACAGATTTGTTGTCTACTTGTAATTTCATCATATTTGTAGAAGTCAGGGATATTTATGTTACACGTATAAATAAATTTGTGTAATGTAAAAGGCTATAAGATGAGACTGGCGTAATAATTGTATATAAAAAAAAGATTCGATTAGGTCGGTTCGAAGGAGGCAACCGTCTCAACGATTTCGTTTTAAGAAGTTTGAGTGTCCCATTCGAAACAAAGAGACGAACTAGATGAGAGAATGAGAGCAGGGCCCAAAAAGAAGAATGTGGGGTCAAATTTTTGTCTTACCAAAGATTTAATATCATTTGCAGAAGTTGATGCCAAGGGCTTGTGCCTGAATAAGAAGAGGATGGTCGTTCGTACGAGAAAAGCATGTGGCTCGTATGCTGGAGAAAGGGGCGAACCGAGCGCTAGTCTTGTTGCGTCAAAATCAAAGGTGGAAGTGCTCGTGTGTTTGAGGGGTGAAGTCGAAGTAGAGCAGCAAGGGAAGAATAGGAGACTTGAGGCACCATGTGTATCAAAATGAAGAGTCAGTTGTAATATCATTCTATAAAAAATATCATTTTATAAAAAATAAAACTATTATGCCACTATTTATATAAAAATATATGCATGCATATATCATGTATATCAATATGAAGTCAATTGTAATTTAATTTCATTAATATAGAGCATAAAAGAGAAAAAAACTAAAATAAAAGATAGCTTCAAAAGAAATATTACTATAAAATCAAAATATAATTGCTCAACTTATTTTTTTTTATGATTCTTGCAGCCACTTAATCTTTAATTGTTTTATTCTATACAATTTTTAAGTTACTCTTTCTTCGGTCAATCATTCTAATCAAAAACCCTAATATATTTCTTAAATTTAACATTATCCTAGAATTAAGTATTTAAACATAAATTAGATGCATAATAGAAATTTACCTCAATTTCTCTTATTGCATAGTCAACAATTCCTTTAGGATTCTGCATTTGTAAATATCAATTAAATTCTCCTAAATTTCAGAAATATTTAATAAAATCTAATATTTTATCTAATAAAGCTTAATATAAATAAACTAGCCATACATCTTTATCCCATCATTCATTGTCATTGATTCTTCCTCGATTCCAAACCACATGCCCTTCCTGCTTTATGATTTTAGTTTAAAAAAATCCATATTAATGCTTTAAATACAATTCAATTAATTTAAATAAAATCTAAATAACCTTAAGCCGCAGCATACCTTATAACTGTTCAATTAGGCTTGACTAACCCAAATTCATGTCTCCTCTTCTCCCTTATACACGTGTTCTCACCCTTTCCTCCCCTTCAGTTCGATATGAGGCCGTACTTTCCACATGCCAAGGCACCACTATGCTTCTTCCTTCACAAAAGATCTCATCCCGCACGAGTACTCTACACGAGCACTTACACCTCTGATTTGGATGCAGCAAGACTAATACTCGGTTCGACCCTTTCTCCTACATATAAGCAGCATGCTTCCCTCATACAAACAACCATCCTCTTCTCGTATTTGCCCGAAGCCCTTGGCATCAACTTCTGTAAATGGCATTAAATATTTGGTATGAGAAAATTGTGACCCCACATTCATCTTTTTGGCTCCTGCTCTCATTCTCTCATCTAGTTCGTCTCTTTGCTTCGAGTGGGACACTCAAACTTCTTAAAACAAATTCGTTGAGACAATTGCCTCCTTCGAACCGACCTAATCGAACCTTTTTTTTTATATACAATTATTACGCCAGTCTCATCTTATGATTTTTTTTACATTACACAAATTTATTTATACGTGTAAAATAAATATTCCTGACTTCTACAGATATGATGAAATTACAAGTAGACAACAAATCAGTACAAAACCAAACTTTGGGGTCAGAATGTTAGATGGCTATAATATATAATAAAAAAATAGCAGACAAACGTGATAAAACATAAAAGTTTATTAGCACAAATATGCAATCTGGAGAATCAACTGTTGTCAAAAAAATAATGAGTGTCAGCATGGAAGGTAGATTGATCAACTTCAGGATATGGTAACATAATCCAACGAATAAAAATAGGGCCATTTACATACATACCACCCATTTCCTATGAATTTACATATCTAGCAGCTAAGCTTTGATTTTTACAAGAATGCCGCCCAAATCTTTCCTACTACATTAAAAATACCAATTTTAACTTTTAAGAAGTGAAATACATCTTTTCATGCATAGGCAAGGTGGCATGTCTGTAAAAATTCAAGTTTAAGTGTTAGATATTTAAATACACAGGAATTGAGTGGTGTGTATGCAAATATTCCTAAAAATAATGGAAGTTTCAGTTGTTGGAGAATAGTAGAAAAGCAGCAGGTTCAAAACTCCGAATGGTAAATCTTACTTACAGGAATATATGAATGTATGAGCAATTTTTCCAACTCAAACAAAATGCTTCTCGTTAGACTATCACCATTTACTTTGTCACTTGTTATTCTCCCGCCAGATTCACTGGAGCCAGTTCTTTGAGGAAGCAAAAGCAACAATCCACCCAGTGGTTGTTTCCTAGTAATAAACTCTGAAATAGGATAAGCCAAAAATACCAGAATCATGGCTATAAACATTACCTTGAAAATAGCTCTTTATTGTCAGTTCCTAGAAAAATAAGTTTGCAAATACATCAAGAAAAAAGTGCAGAAATACATAAATCAAAGAAGCCTTGAATTGGATGGCCGCCATCACAGTGAGATTTGAATCCAGATCCCAAGCACACCCATCCCCACTCATCTAAAAAAGCCCTTTTTTCCAACATTTGGTGAAAAAATTGTAAGATATGTTGTTCTACCACAGCAATTCAACGAATTGCAGTTGCTAGACAGTACCGACTTGTTACAATATTAAGTTAATTTATGTATGTTAAACCAGCACTCTGATTGTGGAGTGAGGAAATAAAATACTTCAATGGAGAACAAGAAAAATAAGAAAAGGATAAATATTCTTTACTTTTCAGCTTTTAAAAATTGAATCAGAATGTTAGAAGATGAAAAGGACAACCATGGGGGCTATTTGGTAACCTGTGGCGAGTACAATTTAGGTACTGTTTGGAGTGAAACTTGCCAGAAGGTTTGAAAAGGGATCTTAAAGTGGGAGCTAAAAAATCAATATTTAACCGAATTTAACAAATCCTGAAAAAGATATGATTTACTCAATTTGGCAATTTCTAATCTCTCGCATCGGTCTCCCCCTCGCCCTATAACTCTATTGCTCTCTCTGTTTCTCATCTTTCCTTGTCATGCCTTCTCTACATTACATTGGGCCTCTCCTCAAGTAGCATTCTTCCCTTTGTTGAAACCCTCAATTTCTCAATAACTTCAACCTCATTAAGGCTTTCACATATAAGCAGTGCCTTCTTGCTTTCTCTCCTAATATTAAGTTGGACAATAGGAGTTCATGCTAACCTTATTTTGTGTGTTTGATACTTTGTGTAGTTTATTACTTTCTACTGAACGATGTTAATATGTCTTTTATAGTGCGCCGGTTATTTTCACTAGGAAATTTTCAAATTATGAGGCTTATACCTCATTCTACCTCAAGGCTTGCGCCTCGCCTATCCTCAATATCCAATTGCAAAATTTTAAATATTGCATGGTTGTTGTCTCATTTGATAGAAAATTGTCCATATGTAGCATCAAAATGAGAAAGCTCGATAGAAGATGTGCGTAAAATGTGATAAACTTTAGAAAAGGAAGGTTTCATGTTCAAACTTGCCAATATTTCTTTGTAGACTCAGAATATGGAATATAAATATGTTTCTCGCACCTTTTATAGGCTATAATTACCATGTTACCAACTATCATAGTAGGGTGGAATGTAAATTTAACAATGTCTGAGATATATACAATCATAAGGTCATCTTAGAAGAATTATTTAGAGGACATTTGCAACCTGGAATAAGATAAATTATATCCTAACACTCATGCGGCCATTTTGATTGAAATTATAGGGAGATATTGTTATTGTTTGCACAATATTACATAACCTTATAGAATGATATCAAAGTGATAATAGATATTTGAATATGTCAAAATCAGAGATGAAGAACGATTGAAATTTGGCAGAAGTTGAGCTACTTAATGATTACCTTGACTTAGAAACATTAATTGGAGAGCAATTTAAAGGCAATATTTAATGCCATAAAATAGCAATAAGTATTTGGCCCGCATTTGTACGCCATTCATTTATACACTTGGCAAAATTTGATGGCATTGTCTTTAGTACCTTAATAATCCTTATCGTCGAAAGCAATTTTACAAACAACAAAGCCCTTGTCATTTAAGCTGTTTGGTCAACATAGAGAGCAATTATTACTTTATGGGTATAAATTCAGCAATATAGATTTAGCATTGTTGATAACAAATGACCGTTGCTTGTTGTAGTGCTTTATTGTAGTTTCATTAATTATTATCATTTCATCATTACGTTGCACTTCTTGCCCAATACATATGTTTATTATTGTTTCGTTTTTACATCATTATGCTCAATCTAACATGTCACGATCATTTAGGTTATCCAACAAAAGCTGAAAGTTTATAGTACTCTAGAGAAATGACACTCAAACATAAATGGTTTTAATGGATAGTATTATTTAAGGTGTATCAACAGCCATATATGTCATCAAGCTGAAAATTAATGTGTGCTCCATGGGAGGGGGTGGATAAGGATGTTTGGATCATGTCACATATGTTCTCTGCATCAATTTTGCTTTAGTTCATTGTTCTTTCTAAATCCCACTTGAATATTACACATTAAATCAGTGCTTGAAAATCTTTAATTCTAACCAAACAAGCCCTTAATCATAAGAAAAAGGGTAAGTGTCTACCGTGCAAGAATAGGCTGTGAAATAGCAAGCAAAACATTATTGAAAAGTACACGTGCATAGTTTCGAGAGCTAGATGGATCCGTGTTGAGTAAATTATAGGCAAGCGCGATTTAATTAATTGTTTAGGATTACCATTGAGAAGCGTGAGGTTGAGTTCGCGCACAGGAAGTATTAGAGCGGTACGAGAGAGATCAGCGTTGGTTGTAGAGAAGGAAGAGCCGGCGTGGTGGTTGAGACCGGCGAGGCGAGATCCAAATGGGACTCCGGCGATGTCGTACTGGATCAGGCGGTAGACGTCGACGGCGGTGGCGGCGTCGCCGAGCTCGACGCAGGCCAGGAGGACAAGGGCGAGCACAAGGACTGAGTAGATCGACTCCAGGAACTCGCCGCCGACTCGATCTCTTCTCATTCCGACCATTGTGTTGTTGTGTTGGTCTGATCGGATCAGCAGAGAGAGAGAGCGTGGAAGGAAAGATAAGTAGGGTTGGTGCCCGCCCTAGGCCGGCTTTGGCCTTTTGAGTAACTATTGTTGTATAATATTTTTCTAAATGGACAAATTAA
>NW_018164443.1:876330-887879 GCF_001263595.1 Phalaenopsis equestris
GTAAGGGAAGAGAAAATAAGGGTCTCGCCTAATTTTATTTAATGTGAAAATCAAAATATAAATACATGTAAATTTTAAATACAACTCAATATCACATAAAAAAAGACAAACTAGCAACAAAAAATAAATTACATCAAAGAACCAAAATGAACTACAAAAAGTAAGTAGGGAATCTCATAGAGAAAAAGGAACACTCTTCGCAGAAGTTGAAATTGCAAAGAATTGATGAACCTCTAATTCGAGTGGTAACCACTACATAAGAAAAACGAACATCATGCAATCCAAATGGTTAGTCCACCCCAATCAGCAGCAAATCGACTGCTTAAATCAACAATTCAACATTCATTTGCAAAAACACAAACCAAGCAATAAGAAAACCAGAGAATCCCTTCCTCAAACAAATAAAAAATGAAATGGGAGACAATAATAGAAATACCACAACCATCTAATCATCAAAAATAAGTGGCAAAATTAACCATGAGCATAGAAGTTACATGCACCTAAGATTAAAATTCCTTCCAGTAGTAATAATTATCAAGAATATTCAGAGATATCGTTCAATTTTAATTGAAGGTTGAAATCATCACGGCTCTAACAAAGTCAAGCTTGCACTATATATAGATGAAGAAGAGTATAGAACAATAAAGAAGAAGAAGATAAAATGAAGTGTGGAGAATAATAAGTGGAATGAAGTGTGGAGAAGCAGAAAGTTGAATGAAGTGCAGATGAGATGGAGTAGAATGAATTGTAAGGAAGATGAAGTGGAATGAGGTATGGAGAAGAAGAAGAAGCATATAGTGAGGAAAATCGAAGAACTCTTAAAGAGGAAGCATACCGCACGAATCATAGAACACCTGAGTGAAGAAACAGCCAAGGGAGGGAGAGAGGAGAGGCGAGAGTGAGGAGTGTCTCAGTCTAGAGGCCAAGAGGAGTCAATTATAGGCAGTGGTTGCCAAAGGGAGGCATCGATAGAAGTTCAAATCAAGCGGGAGATATTGTATCAGCGACAATGTACCTACGTCGCCCTCTCTGTCGGGGCGGTGTGTGTGAACCCAGGGGGCGTTGCTTTCTCTTGCCCTAGGATGTCGGGGTGGCTCGAGTGCTCCAAGTGTGTTGGGGTGGCGCAAATGTGCCACCTTGAGGCGTGGGTGTGCCACAAATTATAATTCGAAGGTTATGGTCAAAATAACAATCTTATATCACCTAGAAGAGAAAATTTCAATGAATCAAATGGTGCTATTAGATTTTGGTTGGAGTGATTCCCGTGACAAGAAATTTCATGTAAAGGTTTGAGCCTTGTCCTACTATGAAGAAAATTGAGCCTTTTTACTAAAATTCACAAGGGTTTAAAATTAATCGATTTGAATATTTTTTAGCTCAATTTGAGTATATATTAAATTTGGAGTTGATCTTAGTTTATTTCGAGGGCAAAAATGTAATATCACAGAAATTATCATAATTAATATCAAAATTATTGTATGATAAATAACCCTAAAATGAAGTCTAATTTCTGTATGAATGGCCCACTTGAAAGATTTTGATGATCTGGACGCATCTACTAAGTACTTTTTTGTAAATTAACACTGATAAAAAGAATATATATGGGTCTAATTCCCAAACACGAAAGCTCACCGTGAAAAAATTAATGTAAAATGTTATATAATAGCAATCAAAACTTATTGCATGTTCTTCATACATTAATAATGAATCGAATGTTGTTCATAAAATAAATTTCTATTATATGATATTTATTTTTATTAAATAAAATTTTAAAATGACAATTTTAGAATACTCTCTGATCGTATTACGTTTCAGTTCAAATATTTATTTTGATTGAAGCTAATTATTCATGATTTCTATTACATGATATTTATTTCAGGTTTGTCCTAAATATTTGAACTGATTTAGGAGTTGAAAAAAAATATGTCAAAAAATGGACTTTCAACATGTGTGACTATCATTCAAGGTACAACACCATATTGACGTTAACCGAAGCGATCAAACAAGTTCAATTGTGAGGGTATTGACATTTAGGATTTGAGTTTTGAATCTCTTAAGATGCTTTGAGGATTGAAAATTTGATTTGAGTGATTGAAGATTTGGGGTTCAAGATTTTTGAGTTTTGCATTCCTTATTGGTGGGATTCATTAAAGATCCACTTTGAGAATTTATCTAACCATTGCCTAGAAGTGTTTAGTTGAAATAATAGGAAAGGAGGCTACTTGAGGAATTACTTCTAACACAAGAAAAAAAGGCAACGAAAGCAATCATATGATGATGCAGTGGTGCACAAAATCCCAATGATCGACGATATTAAAATTGTGTTTACCTAAACACATTAGGATAGAAAATTATATGAACTCACATACAACCAAAAAAGGAGAATACAATGATTAGACCATGATAGAAAACAATACAAACTTACATCTAACTTAAGGGTTAATCAAAGGGAAAGTTAATTTAATGGAACACGTTAAGACAAAAAATTATCTGGACTCACATCCAACCCAAAAAGATCAATAGAGTGATTAGATCAAGATAAAAAATCGCACGAATTCACTTATAACCTGAAAGTTAATTAAAAAAATGCTGATTTGATTTATTTTGCTCATTTTATTTCATATTACATTATTCAATGTCATTTTTATATCATTTTGTATCATGTACTGCAACATATCAGGAAGAAAGGAGCATGAACTCACCTTCAACCAAATAAGTGAACAAAGGTGATTAGACCAGTAGAGAAAATACAGAGACTTATATCTAATCAAAGAGCTAGTCAAGTGTCAGTTTAAGATAGAAAGTTTTGGAACTTGCATTTATCTTAAGAGTCGCCCCTTTAGTCTTGAAAGTGAACCATCTGGCTTTGGGCTTCTAAGATTTCTTCTGTTGTGCACAATGACTAATATCAGAGAGTTGTTGCACTGAATCTCTACTGAACTTACTTAGCAAAGGCATCGACTCGTCGAATCCATCGTGGGAACCAAGGTTAATGAATCGAGAGGGAGGGAATATTTATTTTTTTATTTTATTGGGTATTGATGACTGAACCAAGAAAGACACTTGACAACAAATTTTCTTGCTCCAAAATTAATTTTCATTAGCAAATTCATTATTTTACAACACCCAAAAATACAATAAAAGCAATTAACCTGAGTTGCTTCGTGCGGGGGCCATATTGGGGCCCTTAACTAAATGGTAAAGAACCTGGTTACTTTATGCGGGGCCATATTGGAGGCCCTGTACAAACAACGAATATCCATGCGAGCTTGTTTGCTTATAGTACACACCAGACAAGTGCAATAATTCTAACTCTAAGGCGTGCAATGACCATACTAGGACCCACTGTAAATTTACTTAGTCGAGACATAAGTTTTTGTTGAGGTCGGTATCAAAATCAACAAAACCGACGAACCTGAGAAAACAACATATCATATATTTGGTATGTGATGAGATAAACCAAACAAAGGAATCATCAAAAGATTTACCTTAATTCAAATTTACTAACCCAAAACATTAACTCACATCAACAATTGTGTCTGTTGCGAGATCAATGAACCAGATCACATCATGATGGTGTCACAGAGGACTTACAATGACTTTTAATGGATCTTGAGCTAAACTTGTGGAAAGGAATGATCAATGTCAATGATCACATTAGAGAATAGTTGCATTTATAATACTCT
The DNA here is from genome assembly GCF_001263595.1 of Phalaenopsis equestris. Taxonomy (NCBI): domain Eukaryota; kingdom Viridiplantae; phylum Streptophyta; class Magnoliopsida; order Asparagales; family Orchidaceae; genus Phalaenopsis; species Phalaenopsis equestris. The sequence continues at coordinate 880,017 of NW_018164443.1, forward strand.
AGATTTACTCAGCCAAGGCATGAAACCATGCGGTCAACTATTGCTAGCTTGAGGTGTACGAACCTGATAAAGAAACATATATCATGCATACATAGTCTTTCAATGTGCTAAACGAATGGAAATGTGCCCATGGACCAATCCTAAATTAGTCTGAAATACTGAATTAATTGGACTAAGAAATTCAATCGACATCAAATAACCATGTCAATTGTTACAAGTTTAAGTTACGCTAAATTAATTACAAAATTCCTAACAAATGTTCGATGAATAACTCTAGGGAATAATTGCATAGACAATATCTTACATAACCTTACTCAGCCAAGATGTTGGTTCTTATGGAGGCCATATTCAACCAACAAAATTGAAGAACTTGAGAAAATAATATCATTTTTCGGTGTGTGATGCGTTATGTTGGGAGAAAGCATCATCAAGAGACTTACCTTAACTCAGATCTACTAACCAAAAGGACTGTCCTACATAACTGACATTGATTGCTTTGAGATCAATCAATCTAATCACAATATGATGATGCTGCGAGGGCTTCACTATCTAATCACTAACTTTCTATGGATCAAACTAAGTTTTTAAGTTATCAATAATAAAAAAAAAGATATTAAATAAAAAAAGGAATATTTTAATATAATTTATATCATGTTGCACTTAAAAGATAGTTTGATTTTCTTAATTATATTGAAATATAATTTTTTACATAGAAAACTAATTTTAAATACAAGGACAATTAAATCCAATTCAACATAAACACACCACACAATTCTTATATTTACGCATTAAACATCTAAATAAAATAATATCATTTTTCGGTGTGTGATGCGTTATGCTGGGAGAAAGAATCATCAAGAGACTTACCTTAACTCATATCTACTAACCAAAAGGACTGTCCTGCATAACTGACATTGGCTGGTTTGAGATCAATCAATCTAATCAGGGCTTCACTCTAACTTTCTATGGATCAAACTAAGTTTTTAAGTTATGAATAAAAAAAAGACATTAAATAAAAAAAAAGGAATATTTTAATATAATTTATATCATGTTGCACTTAAAAGATAGTTTGATTTTCTTAATTATATTGAAATATAATTTTTTACATAGAAAACTAATTTTAAATTAAATACAAGGACAATTAAATCCAATTCAATATAGACACACCACAAAATTCTTATATTTACGCATTAAACATCTAAAATTTGATATTCACATGCATGCCATTGAAAGAATGAAAGCATTAACATCACATTAAAAAACATAATATTACTAAATTTTTAAAAGTGAAAATACACTTTTTTAATGTAAAAGTAAATTTAGCTGCTAAGTAAATTTTTAAAAGTGAAATACACCTTTTTCATGTAAAAGTAAATTTAGCTGTTAAATATGTAAATATACAGAAGTAGTGTGATATATATGTAAATTTTCCAAATACTAAATAACGGTCAATATATTAATCCATTTCCCGGAGATTAGGTTCCGAGTCGACGAAGGCTCGGAGGTGTCTTCGAGCGTGATCCCCAATTACAGGTGCGAAATCTTCTCCCTGCATACCTTTCTTCTTCTCCCATGCGTTCTTGTTTATGAATTCTTGCGGAGGATCCGAAATCCTTGCTTCGCGTTTGCTCTGAGCTTGTTTTATCTTCCTTTAGGGCGACTGGTAGAAGAAAGCTAGGGTTTTAAGAAACTTCCTCAGGAATTCTAATGGTGGAATCAGAAAAGCTGTTTTAGAATGAGTAATTGAGTATTCTGATGAGGATAGTTTGTTCTTATTGATATGATTGCGTTTGAAGGAATTGTCCGGCAGAAAATGTTCAAGTGTATTAGGAGAAAGTAAGCACGGGTAGATAAGGGTGAGGGGATACTTCTCTATCTGCCAAAGTATGATTCATGCATAATATTTATATATTCTCATCTTTGGGATTATCTTCTTTACGGAGTGAAGTGAAAAATAGTATCTGACTGTTTAAGTGAAGTCATTTTAGTCCCAGAGTTTATAGAACCGTCCAATTAGTCTCCATGCTATTTAAATTGAAGTTGAAATAGTAATTCGTGGTGACAATTTCAGCCCATATTAAAAGATTATGGGATTAAATTGACAATTTTATGGTCCGAATGAGTAAGATGACTATTTTGACACTCTTACTTTTCTATTTATGTATTGATGCCAAATTTTGCATGGATGATGGTAAAAGATGATTAAAGTTGGTTCTTTTTATTTTTATATAAATTGCTTGGTAGTAAGGATGGAAAAAAAAAAAATACATCGGAAGATGACAACGAAAAGTGGTATATAGGCTTTGATTGAATTAAGTGCATTTAGAATGAAGATAATTGAATCTTGAGATGTTATTCCATTGGATTTGTCAAATGAGAATTTATTGAGAAAAGAGGCACACAATTTTTATACAAACATAAATGCTTTGGATTTAAAGAAACATCTTTTAACTTTTGGAGATTAGGAGATATTTGAATGCTACAATTCTTTTGGAGATTTGAAGATATTTGAATAGAACAATTGAGATATCTTTCTAATGAATTCCAAATTATTGAAAAGGATGTGGAGTGATTGATGAAGTATTTTTTCAGCAATACCTACAAGAGAGTTATGTAGTTGTTGTGATGATTGAATGATTGAACTTAGAAGACAATTTTAAGAGTGATTGATGAAGTATTTTTTCAGCAATACCTACAAGAGAGTTATGTAGTTGTTGTGATGATTGAATGATTGAACTTAGAAGACAATTTTAAGAGTGATTGATGAAGTATTTTTTCAGCAATACCTTTCAAATTTATGTATGGTGGGCTGTTGGCTAACATTGGTAGTTTTGGAGTTTTGAAAAATTTCTAGTGGAGTTACATAAATAGGTGATGTGCAATCTTTTTATTATTTTGACAATATCTGTATTTTATTTTTTTATTTTGAGAAAAAAGTTTATCATTTGTAATTCATAAGCCTCAAATTTTAGCATAGTAGTTTTATACTAACTTTGAGTCATCGTACGCAGTGGTGAAGTCAAAAGTTTTTCTTTATGGGGGTTTTTTTTGTTTTTTCAATAGACTCAAACTAAATTTTTATTATTAGAAATATCAAGGGTTTAATATATCGATTATAGACACAAATATATTAAATAGAATTCTAACTGCACAGATCTATTTTCAACTTGATTATTTATGCTAGCAATAGGAATTCTAAGAGTTCGATTAAGAGTTTTTTTTTTAATGAACTTCATGTGAATACTCACCTTTGCTTCATGACTCAAAAGCATCATCCCATTATATTTGTAAAAAAAAATTATCTACATTGCTTTATGACTTGAAAGTACCCCAATTAGGATCCCATCATTCATAACAACCTTCCCTCTTTATTTAGGATCTGCTTGTGACAGTTGCAGCTGTAGAAAAAAGTGTTTTTCAAAAACTTGCAATGACTATTGTAAATTTATTTTAATTAGAAAAAGTCAAACCGTAACTTTCTGATGACCATCACACTTTAACAGTTCAAGCTAAAAAAAACAGCTTTCTACTACAAAAATTTCTAAAAAATAGTGAGAAAACAGTTTCTAAAACAAAACTATGGTGGCGGTATTAGAAGTAAAGCAGACTGAAAGCTGTCCCAAACAAACTCTTATCATATTAGGCAATTGCATGCATAATATCAAAATCTTAGCTATTAATAAAAATAATACTTTCTTATTTTAAATTCTCACCAAAATGTTGTAATCTGCAACAAAATTCTAATCCTTTGTTTTCACCTTCGTTAAATTTACATTCGATCATAGCAATGACAAATGCACAAGTTCATCGATTGAAAAATAAAATAAAGGCCTTGATGTCAGTGCATAAATAGGAAGCATTTCAATGTTACATAAATAAGGGCATTTGTATACATGCCACCTAATTCCTATTTATTTACATATTTGCCCCAAATTTTACTTTTTTACATTTGGATCACATAAATCTCTTATATCACATAAAAAATACTGCTATTTTAAGTTTTAAAATGTGAAAGACGCATTTTTATGCATATATAAGATGACGGGTATGTAAAAATTGAAGTTTAGATGTTAGATATGTAATGCTAGGCGTGTAAAGGAGTTGAATTGAGCTCGAGCCACCCTCGGCTTGAGCTTGAGCTTGATTAATTAATCAAGTTCGAGCTTGAGCTTAAGTCTATGAGTGTGGGTCGGCTTGTTTATTATAATAGAGAAACAACAATACTAATTTAAACTACGTGTTAAAATAAAATAATAAATAAAATGAACAATTATGATATAAATAATAAAAATAACTTGATATAAATATAAAATATTATTTTTTAAACATTTTTAATAATTCAAAGATAATTTATTGGACTTTAATTACTTTTGAGTATATTCATACTAATATTTTTATAAACGGGCTGGTTCAATAGCTAACTAGTTGAGTCGGAGTTGGCTTGAGATGAGCCCAGCTCATGAGCCACTTATCGAGCTGAGCATGAGCCAACTCACAAGTTGGCTTGGCTGACTTACACCTCTAATAAATGCATATAAATTGAGTGGTATGTATGTATATAAATGCATTTTTTTCTTGTTATTATTCTTAAGATTTTTAAATTCACTACCTTATCTCTAATATTCTTCATTATCAAACCTTCAATCTCACAATCCTAAATACATATGAATTGAGTGGTATTTCTATAATTTACATACATACCACCTAATTCCTATTTATTTACGTATCTCAAACCATAATATTTATATTTGTTCCACACAAATCTTTTTTATCACATCAGAAACACCACCATCTTAACTCTTAAAGACTGAAATACGCATTTTTATGCATAAGATGTCATGTATGTAAAAATTGAAGTTTAGGCGTTAGGTATGTGAATACATATGAATTGAGTGGTATGTATGTAAATTTATTTTGGTTTCTTATCATCATTTTTAAGATTTTCAACTTCACTCTACCTAGTCTGTAATATTTAACCTTCTCAGACCTTCAATCTTACAATCTTAAATGCATATGAATTGAGTTGTATGTATAAATAAGGGGAGTTTACATACATATCACCCAATTTCTATTTATTTACATATATAACACCCAAACTTTAAGGGGAATTTACTTACATATCACCCAATTTCTATTTATTTACATATATAACACCCAAACTTTACTTTTTACATTTGTAACACACAAACCGTTCATATCATATTAAAAACAGCGCCATTTTAACTTGAAAAAAAAAAAAATGAAACACACATTTTTCATGCACAGGTAAGATGTCATATATGTATAAATTAAGCTTGGTGTTAGATATGTAAATACATATGAATTGAGTGGTATGTACGTAAATGTATTTTACTTTATTGTCATCATACTTAAGATTTGAACGTCACTCTACTTTATCTCCAACATTCCTGGCCTTTTTGTTCATGAAGCATGGGAAATAAGCCTGCAAAAGAGGAGAAGAAGAGAAGAAGTGATGAGATTCTGGTGAAGGTTAAGCCTCCATTGGACCCAATTTATATGAGATGGCTCGCTCGAGACCTTCAGAGATTGCACGGCTTCGTTCCGAAGAATCCTCGAGCGATAGAGCCGCCGGAAAATGTGATCGAGTTTATGCGTCTGTATGGCTGGTTAGATCTGGACCTGAGTGATCCAGATCTTGCTCCTTTGTTCAAGTAGAGCACACTATTTCAATGAGGGATTTGAGGAAGTGAAGACAAATTTTATGTCTGGGTCATTTGCATACAATTCCTATGTATTTACGCATCTAACACTCGATTTTTGCTTTCGACATTAATACCACTCGAATCTTTCATATCACATAGAAAGTACCACAACTGTAACTTTAAAATGTTATATACGCCTTTTCATGCTTTGGTAAGGTGGTATGAATGTAAAACTTGAAGTTTAGGTTTTCGATATGTAAATATATATGAATTGAGGGGTATGTATGTAAATCTTCCTTTGTATATTTAAAATTCTAGGCATTGAATAGGTTTGACATGCACTTGACTCTCGTATTATACGGGTGAAAAAATGCCAATATGAACCCAACCTGCCTTCAAACTTCCAACTCAAACTCCACGCGTATAACCCGTTTAAAATAAAGAATAAATGCTATTTGGGTGAAAATTGGATTACGATTGTGGGGGTTAATTCCGGGTTGGCGGGTTGACTTCAAGTTAATTTATCGTTGGTCAGCTATTTTTGGTTTGGTAGGTCAACCCAAATCCAACCCGAAGAACCAAAGAGTTGAGATTTTGAACTTGAACCCGGTTTGAAAATTTTTTGGTTCAACCCAAATATGAATTTTTGGAGTTAGGTTCAGCTCGAGTTGGCTTGTCGGGTTAACTTTTGACACCATGGATGTATTAACGTTGCTTGTATAAAGTATATATATTTAATAAATATAAACTATGTTGATTTTTAAATGATTAAAAATTAAATATTGGAGTTATTTATGATTTTTTTCCATGTAACCGGTAATTTTAATTTATAAAATACTAGAGTAATATAGTTTTTTTTTTCAAATCAGTTATATGTGATGCCTTCTCATTCATATATTTGTAAATGACAAAATTATCTATAAATTTACGAATTATTTTTATATCATATAACGATTTAATAGTTTAAATGTCAAGCAAAATAAATAAATGAATAATAATAATAAATTAAGTTCTCTATTATATTTAAATGCCAATAACTTTTTAAATAAAATTTTTTAATCTTTCAAATTTTAAATACAATACCTTAAATTTTTTTTTTTAATTTTTGCCGCTCTTTTTTCACAATTTTTACATACGAAGTATCTACGCAGCTTTGCGTGCGGACTCCAGTAATATACTACGATGTGTGTGATATCGGGTCCACTTAAAAAAAATCAAAGTGAAACCACTAAGATTATTGGAGTGGAAGTGCGAATGTTATTTGTAAGAGTTATTGGGAAGTTATTAAAGGAGTTATTAGGGCATTAACTCCAATAATGCCGCAATAACTCCTCAATAACCTCCCAATAACTCCCAAAAATCTCCACAGTTTTACTTCAATAGCCCCTAATAATATCCGCAGCTCCATTTCAATAACCTCATGCATTAAATAACACAATAACCCAAAAATAACTTCTATAGTTTCCGGTCAATAACTCCACAATAATCTCTATTGTGAGGGCATATTACTGAAAGCCCGCATGTAGAGCTAAGTAAGGAGTCAAGGAAAAATTTCATTAGTGAAATAATTTTGAGTGATTAAATTATTATAATTAAAATTTTGAAGGTTAATATGTTATATTTAAAATTTCAAATGATTGTTATGCTTTTTTTTAAAATAATATTTTCCCCATTTTTTCAACTCTGCAATCTGCAGATTTTTGAAGCTGGAATCACTTCAGCATCCACCAGAAATGATTCGAGCTCTGAGAAGCCTCCGGTCTCCATTCTTCTCCTCCTCTCCTCTCCCCTTCTCCCTCCTTAAGTTCCGGTGCCGTAATCTCATCTCTCCCCACTCTTCAGATCCAACAAACCCTACAATCCCTTTTTCCACAACCAGAATATCCACCCACGGCCTCCGACGGAGGAAGAAGAACTTCAGAGACCCTCCGCCGGACCAATCTCAAATATCCGCCGCGGTCGCATCTCTACCGCCGCGCTTCACCTCATCGGACTTATCCGCCGCCATCGCCCGCCTCCACGACCTTCGCCTTTGCATTCCCCTCCTCCATTGCTCTCTTCATCGCCCCAACCTTGTCCGACATGGTGACTCCACCGCCTTCTCTCCCTTCCTCATCGCTGTCAAGCGCCTTGGTACAGCCCATCTCTACCGCGAAATGGACTCCGCGGCCTCCCTTGCATTCTCGATCTCCTCTCTTTC
>NW_018164443.1:887900-896205 GCF_001263595.1 Phalaenopsis equestris
TTCCCTCCCCGAGGCCTTTTTCAATGCCCTAATTCATTTCTATTCTGAGGCACGTTGGGTCTCAAAAGCCATCGGAGTTTACAAGATCATGCGCTCTTCCAGATCCGCCGCCCAGCCGACCACACGTACCTTCCATCTTCTCTTTAACGCTATTCTGGGCCACCGTGGTGCGAACTCCTACATCCACCATCTATACATGGACGCCCTCCGCTCCCTATTTCGTCAGATGGTAGGGTCTGGTGTCGCACCTGACATATACGCCCTCAACGCCATGATCAAAGGGTATGTATTGTCCCTTCACCTCAACGACGCCCTTCGTATATTTCACCAGATGGTTCCAATCTATGGTGTAGTGCCGGATGAACATACCTACAGCTATTTGGTGCACGGGCTCTGTTCGCAGGGGAGAACGCGGAACGCTAAGGAACTCTATGTGGAAATGAGAGAGAAGCGGTTGGTTCCGACCACAAGGGCTTGTAATTCGCTCGTGAGTGTCTTATCAATGGCTGGTGAGGTGGAGGAGGCGGAGGCTGTTATGTGGGAGGGGGTTGGAATGGGGCGGTGCCCGGACTTCATTACTTGCAGAACGGTGGTGGAGGAGATTTGCCGGCAAGGAAGGGCGGGTGATGCTGTAGTGCTGCTGAGGGAGATGAGACAGAAGGAAGTGATTGATGGGCGGTTCTACAAGGAGCTTCTTGCTGGACTGGGAGAGGAATATCGGGATTATTGGGATCAAAATTAAGTTGCTGCCGTAAAAGATTGATGGTGAGCCATCTTGTTTTTATTGGAATGTCAGCTAAAATTAGTTGAAGAAATAAATGGGTTCTTTGGCTACAGGTAGCCAAAGAACATACTTGACATGATATATATGCTAAATTTTGTTAAGTCATAGTAATTGTTGACATATTGTTAAGCGTTAGGATTGAAATGAAGAGGATAAAGCTGCATAGTGGGAAATGGTGTAGATCTCTTAAACAATTCCTTTTTGTTTACTTATCTAACACCTAAATTTCAATTTTTACATGCATACCACCTTACCTATGCATGAAAAGTGTGTATTTTACTTCTTAAAAGTTAAAAAGGTGGTATATTTTATTTGATATGAAAGATTTGGATGATATATGTTGAGTAATGTGGGGACCCGGTCCACCGAATTTAATTAGCTTCATAATTAAGTATCTCTTCTATCGCTCACCTACCACACCCACCTACCGCTCACCTACCACATCCCACCTACCGCTCACCTACCTCCCACTTACCACTCTCATGATTTCTATAAATAGTCTCTTTTGATTTAAAAACAAGCCAAACCAAGCCAAGTAAAGCCAAGCAAGGCCAAACCAAGTTCTCTCGAGAGCTGAGAGAAAGAGAGGAAGAAAGAGAGAGAGAGAGAGGAAATGAGAGAAGAAAATAGAGATTTTCTTGTAAACGTCTAGACGCTCGACGGTGTAATTCCTCGAAGAAATAAAATCCTCTGCAGCTTCGTGGGCATAGTCAAATTTGTCGAACCACGTAAATCTGTGTATCGCTCTGCTGTTTTTTTGCGTGCAATTTTACTCGTTATATTTTTCGCTTTATTGCCGTCGTTTTTCACAACAATATAAATGTAAAAAATAAGATTTAGTTATTTGTGTGTAAATTCATAATAATTGGGTGATATGTATGTAAATGCGCCCTTTTTTTTAATGAGTACACAACTCTGCACTTATTTTTTAAAATTATTATTATTATTACTATTGTTATTATTATTATTGCTGCTGAGTAGGGTCAAATTTGCAAATTTTAGAGGTTGGTGGAGATTCATAGCAAATTTTTTTCGAACTTGATGAAACCGGCAGTGTAGAGATTTTTCACCTTCCAGTATGGACAAGTTGCTCATACCAATGTCAGTTATCCTATTAGTTGAGGAGAAGATTGTTTACTCTGCATCTCTCTATTGTTTCGGGAGGAATGCTAGAAATTCAAATGATAAAATAGCCGTTATCATCCAGTCTTCACTTCTGCTGCTAACTCCGTTGGTTTCTTATTCTTACAGAATAGGATCAACGGTCCATATATGCTCCAGTGGCCTCTTGAAGCGGAGGAGCTTCACTACAGCCTCTGTGAAAGGTACATTTTTTCAGTATTTATTTGTAAGATTTACATACATGCCTTTCAATTACTATGTTCTTACATATCTAACATTTAAACTTCAATTTTTATATACATATCATGTTACGCATGCATGGTGTTATTTTTTATGTGGGATGAAAATTTTGGGCGGTATGAATGTAAAAAATTAGAGTTTAGATGGCATTTAAACTTCAATTTTTATATACATATCATGTTATGCATGAATGGTGGTATTTTTTATGTCAGATGAAAATTTTGGGCTGTATGAATGTAAAAAATTAGAGTTTAGATGCTAGATATGTAAATAAATAGCACACATATCTTATGTATTTACATATTTCACTTCTAAACTTTTATATTGACACACATATCTATTGTTGTTCTTTAAAATGAAATACACACATTTGCATGCTTAGATTTAAAACACCAAATAGTCTGTATGTAAATATGAAAGTTTAGATGTGATATATGTAAATACATTAGAATTGTGTGCTATGATTGTAGTTTTACCAAAAAAGATTGGATCAGAATGTTATGATGTAGTATGTGAAGATTGCATCTGGCTTGCAGTACATTCTGTATACAGAGTAAAGCGTCAAAAAAATTCTGAAAATTTCAGTTTCAGAATCTATAAAAAATTTCAGATAATTCTCAGGTCTTATTTTAATGCGGGGATTATGTCAACAAATATTTAAAGTTTCTAACTATAAAATTTATAATTTTTATCCCATATTTGATATTTAAATGTTTATGTTTATTTATATGATATTTTGATGTCTAAATCATATTAAAAATACCATTAATGTTAGGGGCTGATACTTGAATTATGGTATTTACATACATAATACTTTAATATATATGCTTGAAAATATATCTCACTTTTAAAAAATGTTAGAGATTTGTGCATTTTAAATAGATAATAATTATGTAATATGCATGTAAATGAGAAAATGACAATATAGTACTCTGAACATTTATATGAGGTTGTTTTAGTCTCAGAGTTTATAAAATTGCTAAAATAGTATTTATTGGGGAACTAATGTAATATATATTAAAATAACTTGGGGACTAAATTGATATTTTTATAAATTTTGGGACTAAAATAACTCTATAAAGAGTCTGGGACCATTTTGACACTTGCATGCTAATAATTGAAAGTTAAATTGAAGATGATGAACAAACCGCTAAGAGGAGCGGCACTAATGGATCCGTGGAAGCCTGCAAGCTTTGTACAGGACGTGCAAAGGGCGAGGCCCTCAATCACTAGACTGATATTTACGTTAGATGACCACTTTGGTGGCACCGCCGGCGGCGCAGCCAGAGATGCCGGTGAATGTTGTAAGAGATAGTGCAGTGCAAAAAGTAGAGAAGAAAGAATGTTGTTTTGATTTGAAATGGATGTTGAAAGTAAGGGGGAGATTTATAGGTGGAAATTGTCATTGTTTATTTTGTTTTAGTGTATGTTATTAGTAGAAAGGGGCATTCACTACATAAATACCACAATTTCTATGTAATTCTATACCTACCAACTAATCTTTGCTTAATCTGGGAAATTTATATACATACCACAAAATTCTCATTTGTTTTCGTGTCTAACAGCTAATGTTTGATATTTATATTTATAGCATCTTGGTATACATGAATAGGGATGTCAAAGCGGCTTGTTGTTCGCGAACAGCTCGTGTTCGGCTCATTCGCTAAGTTAACGAGCGTTAACGAGCCGAACACGAACAAAGATTTGTTCGTTCGTGTTCGGCTCGAAATACTATTCATCAATTACGCGCACACACACACTATAGTATTTTTTTTTGAAATTAATTGACTACAATACTACAAAGAATTATTATCAATTAAAAGTATTAATTAAAAAAATAGAATAAGCATTATTAAATTAGATTTCAAATATGTTTTAATATAAATAATAATATTTAAATCTTGTCCCAATGCTTAACATTTTATGGCTACGTGATAAGGGTTGTCGAAACGATTCTTTATTCGTGAACGACTCGTGTTTGGTTTGCTAAGCAACGAGCCGAACACGAACACATTTTTTGAGCTCGAAATATAAATGTGCCGAACACGAGTTGAGCTCGGGCTCACTTGTGTTCGGCTTGTTTACACCTATACCTTTTACTTTTAAAAAGATAATGATGGTCATACTTTAAATATAATATTGAATGGTATTGATATAAACAAAGGCAGGTTACATCCAGGCTACGTAAATGTAAAAGAAAAGTTTAGGTGGCAGATATATAAATACATAAGAATTGGTGGCATGCATGTAAAAAGACTGAAAAAAAAAAAATGAGGATAATTTTAATCCAAAAATTTACAAAAAAGTACCAAAATAGTGCCCTTGAATGCAAACATTAAATGATAAAAATCTCATTGAGAAGAGCCTCATCACCTTAGGGTTGATGCTCTTCTTAACTAGCAACTGTTAACCGCATCGTAATACAGAATTTCTTTTCACATATCAACTTTGCTCTTCTTAACTAGCAACTGTTAACCGCATCGTAACTTATTTAACAATGAAGCTTTGAGCTATTCCTATCTGTGTATTTGGTTGGAAATTGCATCCATTATTACTAATGTGTTGTCTACTAAATTTATCATTTGACACGTATCACAAGGCATTCGACAAGAAAGTTGAGGCAATTTTTAACAAGTATTTCGATTCAAATTAAAAAAATCATTCAAAACTTCGATTTCAATAAACGTATGGTCAAAATTGACAGTTTCAATGATATAAATCAATGGTAGCAAATTCAATCTAATTGAGTCAAATTAAGTCCGGATCAAGTTATTAATATCTTAAGAAACTTTGGTCGGTGATTTGGAGGGTTAAATGAATTTCAAATTTGACCTGTCTATAGTCAAACCTAGCAATAAGCTTGAGGAAATGTAATAAATACAAATTAGGTGATAATAATGCTTACTAAACTCATGACCCCATCTCTATCAAATCAATATACAATATATCTAATCTTGACAGTGAATGCAAGCCGCCTAAACCTAGTGATTAAGAGCTTATCTTTCAACCAATAGGTTGTGAGTTCAATGCCTTACATATGTGGTGTGCATGTATTTGGATGTGCGTATTAAAAAAAAAAAGTCACAATAGCAATTGACATACTGTATGAAAAATTAAAAGCAAATGCTAACAGACTAATGTAATGTATTCAGTCAAATTATCAAAAAAAATACTAACAATAATAAATATTTCCACAACACCCAAGTTGGAAAAACTCAGCCTGTCAGAACAGTTGTGCATCGGCTTTCAGGATCTCCTCGATTAACCTTAACAAACGCACTAACATTATAAAAATACAAAAGATATGTTTGTTATTCGAAGTGCCCAATAACTTCAGAAGAACTCCATTAATACCAGCAAAGCAGCAGTTACCTTGTCCCCTTGTAAGCAAAAGAAAACAGAGCATCCACACAATAGTTTAACTTTAAGGAGAAAACTACTTCCACAATTTTCTGAGGGACATGTTCTTTTCAGTCTCCTTCTTCATGACTTTGGCCACCGCCATCTCAAAATCCTCCTGCGTAACGTGCACTCTCCTCTCTCTCAGGGCAAACATACCTGCTTCTGTGCAGACAGCCTGACACACGAAATTCAAATTAATATATCCATACAAATATCATGCAATTATGCAGTGTTCCTAATCTCTTGCTCAAAAGAGACCTAGTCAAAAAAGAAAGGACAATTTACATCAATACCACTCGATTCTGATGTTAAATTTCAATTTTTACTGGTCTATGCAACAAAAGATGTATTTCTCTTCTCAAAAGTTAAAATGGTGTAATTTTTTATGTGATGAGGAAAAATGTAAAGTTTAGGTGGTAGATATGTAAATATCTAAGAATTGGGGGGCATGCATATAACAGCAAAGGATAGAAAATAAGAAAAAATAAAAAATAAGGAACAGTTAAGCAGCAAAAACACTGATCCCCACTGACATAAGGTCCCAAAGGCACCTGCATTAAGTTTTCGCGTGCATATGTTGACAGAGTCAACATGCCAGCTTATAATATTAGGGGGACTTGGGTACAAACCACATAGCTCATATCTATTTATATAACACTTCAATCTTCAAATTTACTAATAAAACACCCTACTGTAAAAATCACATCAAAACACATCAAAGCAAAAAATGTAATTTGTTGTAGATAAACTAATATTAGTGATATTTTTATGACATAAAAGATTATGGTGCTATACAACAACAACAACGTCTTAATCCCACTATGTGGGGTCAGCTACATGAATCCTTTTTCTCCATTGCGTCCTATTTAGTGCCATATTTTCATTTAGTTCTAAATAAATTAAAATCATTTTTTATACAATAAACCCAAGTATTTCTAGGTCTACCTCTGCCTTTCTTAACATAAGTCGAATCTAAAACATCTACTCTCCTAATCAGGTCATCAGATGGTCGACGTTTAATGTGACCAAACCATCTAAAATGACTCTCTAAATTTTGTCCGTCACTGGAGCTACACCAACCCTATTTGATATGCAAATAAGTAAGTGTTCAATGTTATGTTCGTAAATCTGCCATAACAATAATGGCTAAACAAGTTCAAAAGGATATTTGCACCACATGCATGCCAGTATGTGAATGTAATTGCCCAAAACCATAAAGTTTTGATTGGTTCGCCTAAAGAAATGAGCCACTCAATTATTTTTTGATCTTAATGTTTTAGATAATATAGCAGCACTCTATTATAATGCGGAAGAGGAGAACATGAATGATACCTTGAGCTCCGCACCAGAAGCACCATTCATTTTCTCAGCAATTTTCTTTAGATCAATTCCACGCATCAAGTTCATCTTCCTTGAATGAATTTTCAGAATATCCCAGCGGGACTGAAAAAATCTCAGGCAAAGTTAGTATTTCATTGCATTTCATCAGATATTGAGCTTAAAGAACTATATGAAGATTGATTAAATTAGGCACATCAAAGGAGAGCAATTCCAAAATTAAGAAACGCGCCTCTTCGTTGGGGTTAGGAAACTCAATTTTTCTATCGATACGACCAGGCCTGAGCAGAGCTTGATCCAAAATATCAATCCTATTAGTGGCCATAAGAACCTGTCGAATACAATGTTCAAATAATTTGTGTGATTCACTGAAGTTTCAAAATTAATTTGAACAAAGTCAGAGATGGTTACTTTTATCTTATTTGAAGCTTCAAATCCATCCAATTGATTGAGAAGTTCGAGCATAGTCCTCTGCACCTCACTGTCCCCATTGCCAGATCCAGATTCCATTCTAGCAGAACCAATACTATCAATTTCATCCATGAAGATGATCGAAGGAGCATGTTCCCTGTAATTAGTAGGTAAACCATTCAAATGTCAACATTTATATATTCATAAAGATTTAGTTGTCCTTAAACAAGATAAAAGAGGGAGTTTTGGGAAGAACCGTGGAGTTTGAACTCAATATTGGAATCTAATTGCATCCAAACAAATCATCATACCTTTAGCTAAATTGATCTTCCAGTTACTTTCATTTGAACCAAATAACTAATATGAAATTATGAAGTAAATCAAATATGGATTCCAAATAATTCCCTCAAACAAAACAGATCCATAATGCTCCAACTAATGGTATGATCATGACAACGTTGTTTAAATTATAATTGCAGCACTGCAGGCCTTTCATTGCACGCAGTTTTTTTTTTTTTTTCTTTTTTCCTTGTAATGAATACAAGCTCAGACCATATTTTAGCTTATACTAAAAACCAAAACAAAAACATCCTTAAAGTAGCATATAACTAAATCAGAAAATTGAAGAACTAGAACCCAACACCTTTCTGTAATTCACCCATCTTACAGCTATATGTCGACGAGATAACAAATTTTCAGTATATCCCGATCCTGAAATGCTAAGGAGCTGTTTGGGATCACTTTTGATTTTTATTTTCTATTTTTTATTTTTATTTTATTTTTAATTCAAATAAAACATATTTGGTATGTTATAACATGTTTAGTTGTACTTAAAAACATACAAAACAATCTTTAGTGAGTTTTAAATATTTTTAAAAGCAAGCTAATTTTCTTTTGAAAACAAAAAATTTAAAAAATGCAAAAAATGAACTAAGCAAAAACATTAAAAAAAAAAAAAGGGACCCCAAAAAACCCCTGAAAATTGTTTGCTTTTGTCTAGGGGCATTC
>NW_018164443.1:897318-907432 GCF_001263595.1 Phalaenopsis equestris
TTTATGGAATCAAATGTGATCCTCACTCTACTGTGGAACTCATACTCCATTTCTCGGATCATATATTTCACAACACATTTTAACAATTCAATTGGTCAGATCGAAAAGTAAATTAAGTTCGGAGTTGAAAAATGATCACAATTTATTTTATATTTTAATATTGACACATCCATATTTTCTCATCATTTCACAATATCTCAGAGTAGGGAGAAAAATAAAGGAAACTACTCAGACTTTATGAGAAAGATACAACAAAACACAAATTTTATATATAAAAGAAAGTTCATATCTATGAAGCTCCTATGAACAAATTATCTACCTAAATAAGCATCTTAAACTAAATGAATGCAAATAAAAATAAAATTAATTCAAAAGCCTAGAGAAATTAATCATTTGCATTCATATTGCTTATCTGCCTTATTTTCATGCTCTTCTGCCATTATGTATTCAAGGTTAACCCGATATATAAGGATGTGAGGCACTTCTCAGAGATTGTTGTATCAAAAGTTTGCCTTAGTTACACTTTAAAATTCAATCACGTAAATTTTTTTTCTTAAGAAAAAACAATAGAAATTGTGAGTTATTATGTTAGCTAAAAGCATTGCACACCAGACACAATCAAGCAACTTGATTCTAGTGGTCAATTTGCAAGCCATGTCTCCTAAATAAAATATTTGTCTTCCTTAGCTTGATTCATTAAGCCAAACTATATGATTTGAAAATAATTATGTGGGTTTAATTGATTATTCTTTTTCGGTAGAACTATAAATTTAATGGAGTCTAGTTTTATTTCAATTCTATGTAGAAATGAAACTAGAAGTTTTTTGGAATATCATTAGACTTAAATTTGATATTCCACTTTGACATTAGTTCTCATCTTAGTTTAGAATTTGAGATACATGATTTCTCTTTGCTATATCATAAATCCTTATCTCTTGGATCTTTCTTTACTCTTGTGTGATAATAACATAAATCTCAAATTTTTAATAGAACAAAGAATTAAAATAGAAATCAAATTTAAATTTTAAAACCTAAAAGAAAGTTTAGAGTATTACTAAGCTCTTCAATATCTAACACTTCTTTATTTAATTTTGTGTTTGAAAAGAACTGTTCTAAAATAAATTAATTATAAGAGTTTATCTTTTAGTGAAAATATGCACCCTACAATAAACTAGACCATATCTTGCCTAAATGGCATAGGAGAAAAATCCCTGGATCACATAGACACTATTTCTTTATCTTTATTTTGTGGTTGAATCTATTATAAAATAATATTTTTATCTTTCAAAATAATATAATATTTTTAAAATCGTATTTGATAAGTTTAATAAAATTTAAAAATTTGTGTGACAATAAAATTTTCAATATTATTTTCTAGTAACTTTATTGGGTTCAAACATCAAATTTTTTTCTTAACAATCATGGAAAATATAGTGCACTCCGTCAAACACAACCCTCCTTTGAAAACCATGAATCGACCATGATTGCTTCATTGACATAGCACAACTGCGACAACTCATTAGTCATATAACCACTATCAACCAACCATTATTGCTCTATTTTCTAATCATCATCACTAGTCTTCACTATATCTCTAATTAATATTCTCACAACAGTCAGAAGATACTAAGCATATATCTAACATTTTTTAATCCCAACTACTGTAATTGGAATTATATAGTGGATTATTTCAACTACCACCATAATTTTTCCCTTCCCAAACTTTTCACATAAAAACTCTGATATCTCCATTAAAACCTCTTTTACATGTTTGTAAAATCCTCACACAAAACTTAAACATAAGACTTTCTCCACCATAGTATTTTTAGCATGCAACAGGATGCATTTAAACAGATAAATAAGGGCATGGCAGCAACTACATTTATAAATTTTTCATGATAAGCATTATATTTTGTTTATGACATAACAAATCTACAAGTATACATAACCATCACTGGCAAACTAGCCAGCCACATTACAAAATTCATTTAAAAAAAAAAAAACTCCTATTTCTTTTCTTTAAGGCTTTCATCGCCATCACTGGCAAACTAGCCACATTACAAAATTCATTTACCGAAAAAAAAACTTCTATTTCTTTTCTTTAAGGCTTTCATCACATGTTTACAGCTTCTGAACTAAAAAGTGGCACATTGGGACAAAAACATATATCAATCAACAAACTAATTGGATCACAGAAGCTAACATTAGCCTTCGAATCTTTTAAAGTTAGTGCCGCAGCTGGCTGGTTGATCTCAGAATCCAACACAGCACGCTCATTAGCTATTCTATCCTATAAGCTTGCTCCATTGAAAACATTTGAAGATACGAGTCTCTCTACTCTGTCAAAGAACTTTTCTCTTTCTAACAGGTATCCTTAAAGAACAAACATGGCCTATTCTAATTACTAATGTACAAGAAAGCTGGATCCTTAAAGAACAAACATGGCCTATTCTAATTACTTGTGTACAAGAAATCAGCTCTAGAGCAAAGTTTTTATAATTACTAGTTATAAGGTTTTTCCAAATAATTGGAGGAAAAATGTCTCTCTGCCTAACTGGGACCTCTCCTCTTTCTTCATTGCCTCGATAATGCAATCCTCACGTAATTTGAAGTTTTCCCATTCATGGCTGTCAAACTCATTCAGACCAACAAGTTTTTCAATTGTCGCATCCTCCATGAAAACTTCATAAAAAAAGGTGGCTTCCAACTCTAGCAAAGATTTCGCTGGCAACTCTTCCACCTTGCTTCTTTGGTTCTTAGACTTCAGCTGAGTGGTCTCTTTCATGGTGGTTTTGATCCTTTTTTTTGTTAAGGTGTTGCATGGAAATGACTTGGCTGAAGCTTGAGCTAAATATGTGCTTGAATGCAATGGCGGGCGTTGAGAATTGTTATAATTTTTGCATGTTGCAGATTTTTTTGGCTTTTGACTCAATTCAGGCCTTCTGCCACATTGAAGTTGGGAACTCTTCTTGTTAGCTGATAAACTATCGGTCTTCTTGAGCTTGCCCTCTACTGATTTTAGCTCATTGACTACCTTGTCTCTCGCCGTATTCTTTTCCTTCCGAGGAGAAATACATAAGAAACTCTTACCCAATTCGGAACTCTCATACAGGTTTTGACTGTAAGGCCAGAAGAGAGGTTCATCTTGTTCATACTCGCTTGACAAACTGCTAGATGCCTCTGTCATATGAATAGTAGTTACTGAGTTGGGACTAGAAAATGAAGATTCTGATTGAGGATTTCTCCTATAACTATTTATAGGGCTTGAAAAATCTGAACAAATAGAATTTACTCCATCTTTCAGCTGTATCAACTCAGAACTCTCAAGATTGAGATCAAATGGAGTGATCCATGATCCAGTTCTATCAAAATCATCCATTGTACTAAGAGATGCGCTTGAACTCTCATATATCGATGAGCCCTTTTGAAATCTATCATAAGAGAAATCACTACTCCCATGAAAAGAAATAGATTGGTCACTCAGAACACCCTCTTCCTTTAAATGTTCGCCACTGAGATTAATTTGAAGATCATGTACAGTAGAATCAGGGTTCTCGGCCTTCATCAGAGGCAGCCCATCTATGAAAGAATGATTCCAGCTATTCAACTGATAAATATCTCCTGATAAATCAGAACTAAGTAAGGAGTCACAGTCTGAAGACAACCACATGCAATTACTCTCATCAGACATTCCTTCAGTGAGTTTTAACTGCATGTCAATATCAATAAGTTCAGTTGCTGGCTCAGAGAACAAAGCAGAAGTCTTTGTTCTGGGCAAAGAGTCACAGTCTGAAGATAACCACATGTAATTACTCTCATCATACATTCCTTCCGCTATTTTTAGCTGCATATCAATATCAATATCTTCAATTTCTGACTCGAAGTAAGCAGCAGAAGTCTTTCTACTGGGCAAGAATAGCAGGTTCTTATCAGGTCCATTGCTTGGATTACATTTCTTTAAGCTTGTTTTGAGTCTGGACAAAGCCTTGTCCACTGGCTGAGATGATCTATTGCTAGTAAGGAATCCCATTTCCTCAACTAGTCCCTAAATGCACAATTCTCTGAGACACTTAAAAAATGAACAAAAAGAAATCAAATTATGTAAAAAAAAATTGAAGCCAAATAACCATAGAAGATAAAGCCATTGACAGCTATATCATCGCTTTGTACATATACAAATAAAAAATTAAAAAAATTCTAAAGTGTTATGCTAGCTGAAATAGGAAGGGACGTGCATACCTTTTGGGATCACTTTTGTTTTCAGTTTTATTTTATTTTATTTTATTTATATTTTGATTTAAATTAAAATATACTTGCTTGAGGTAATTGTTTTTAAAACACACTTGATTTATTTTCTTAAACAAAATAAATAAATAACATACAAATATGATACCAACCAAAAATATTTTCAATATATATATATATATATAATAATGAACCTACAGATCATAGCAGCGAGCTTACAACCCATAGCAGCAAGGAAGCCTCCACTACCCACAGTTATCCTCGTGTGTAATCTTAGGCCACATTTGGGGTGGCATTCGGGCCGCGGTGTGGCTGCATGCTGCAGTTTTCGTTCATTTGGGGCGGCTTTAGCTTCGAGTCGCAGTGCGTTGTTCGACCCTGCGGCCCGCGTTTCTTACGGAATTATTTACCCGTTCGCTCCTCCGCCATCCACCGACTCGCCATCTGTCCAAACCCGACGAACTCCTCGTGATCTCTCGCTCGTCGTCTGCCCTAACCCGACCTTCTGCGATCTCCTCTGCAAAGTCTTGTTCTAAAGTCCAGTATCCCCTTTCCCTGTACTCTCTCTTGAATATCATTTTGGTCTCCCGTTTTTGCTGGATATTGATGTCTCTGTTAGATTTTTTGATTTATTTGTTGGTCTTTTATGGTAGTGATGGAGGCAATGGTGTTGGGGCATATGTTTGTTGTGAATTTGAGGAGAAGTTGGTTTTATTGTGCTGTGGTGTTGGGTTTGTTTTGCTGTGCTGATGAGTTTTTGTTGTGATGACCTATTTTGTTTTTTTGTGAATTTGAGAAGAGTTGGATTTCTGTTGTGATGGTTTGTTTAGTGGTTGCTGTTGTGATGGCCTGAATCTGTGGTTTGCTAGTGTTGGATTGTCATGGTAATGTGTCATCCGGTGTTGTTGTGTGATGTGATGGTTTGTTATGCCGTGGATTGTGTTGTGTTGATCAGCGTTGTGGTTAGTTATTGGTTGTGGTTATGGGTTGTGTTGTGATGGTTAGTGTTATGGGTTGTGTTGTGTTGGACAGTGTTGTGGGTTGTGTTGTGATGGACAGTGTTGGGTTGTGTCTATGGTTTGTTGTGTTGGCCAGTGCTGTGGTTGTGGGTTGTGTTGTGTTGACCAGTGTTGTGGGTGGTGTTGTGTTGGCCAATATTGTGTTTTGCTGTTGGTTGTGGCTGTAGGTTGTGTTGTGATGACTAGTGCTGGGTTGTGTGGTGGTTTCTGTGGGTTTATGAGTTGTTGTGTTAGTCAATGTTGTGGGTTGTTGGCCAGTGTTGTGGTTTGGGGTGGTGGTTGTGGCTTGGGGCGGTGGTTGTGGCTTGGGGTAGTTTTTGGCTATGGGTTGGGGTGGTGGTTTTTGGTTGTGGGTTGGGGTGGTGGCTATTGTTTGAGGTGTGTAATGTGGCTTGAGGTGATGGTTATGGCTTGGGTTTGTAACTGTGGCTTGGAGTGGTGGTTGTGGCTTGAGATAGTGGTTTTTGGCTGTGGCTTGGCATGATGGCTATGGCTTGGCATGATGGCTATGTCTTGAGGGGGGGAATGGGGGTTTAGGTGGTGGTGTTGG
This sequence comes from Phalaenopsis equestris, assembly GCF_001263595.1. NCBI lineage: Eukaryota > Viridiplantae > Streptophyta > Magnoliopsida > Asparagales > Orchidaceae > Phalaenopsis > Phalaenopsis equestris. Next base: position 903,133 of record NW_018164443.1, read on the forward strand.
TGGGTTGGAGTGGTGGTTGTGACTTGGGGTGGGGGGTTTTTACTGTGGCTTGGGGTGATGGCTGTGGTTTGGGGTGGTGGTTTTTGGCTGCCGGTTGAAGTGGTTTCTATGGCTTGAGGTAATGGCTGTGGCTTGGGTTTGTGACTGTGGCTTGGGGTGGTGGTTTTTGTCTGTGGGTTGAGGTGGTGGATGTGACTTGAGGTGGTTGTTGTGGCTTAGGGGGGTGGTTGCGACATATTTTGTTGCAAATTTTATTTATGTAACTTTGATTTTTTTATCATAGTAATACAATGACTAAGACTAAAGAGGCTGGTACACCCGCATTGTGAAATAAAGAAACTAAAATAATATTTTGTGACCTTTACCTCAATGAGAACGATCTTGGAAATAGGTTTACTAACTAATTCAACAAGGAAGGGTGACAAAATATTATAAAAAAATTCAAGAAAAGTACAGCCAGAGAGTACGACAGGATGCAGGGATCAACTCAAAAAAGATTGGAAAGAATTAAAATGAAGATCAACACGCTTTGGGTGAGATCTGGTGAAGAGAATCATTGATGTTCCCGAGGAGTAGTGGGCAGAAAGCCTTGCGTAAAACATTTTTGAGATGTCCCATAATTTTGTCAATTTCAATTTTTAAAAATTGAAGTGTATGTTATGAGTTTTTAGGAGATGCCCACTGAAAAGAAATTAAAAATTTGTGGACTTGATCCTTAGTTGTAGGAGAAGTTAGATTGAATTTTTGGGGGTGTTGTTGCTACAGACAACTATGCATGTGCCCCCAGTGAGCCACGGTTTGGTGACACCCCCGAAAACTTGGGAGTCGGTCGATCAGGTGAATTAACCTTATTCTCCAGCACAGACCTCCATGAACTTGGGTCCACCCCCCGTTCTAAGTGTCCACAGGTTGAGAGAAAAAAAAATTGGGGTTGCTTTCCTTTGAAGCGTTTGGGTAGAAAAATTGATCCTTAGATGAGCCTACCGGTATTCTATGCAAAAGGCTCAAATATAAATATCGACATATAATGGGGCAGATCTATCGAGTAAACATAGAAAAATTAACAATGTGGATGCTGATATGCCCCAACAATTATCATTATAATGTAAATCCTAGTAATGAAACTAGAAACTTGATCCGCTCTCTAGAAAATTAATTGAGTTCTTAAAATTAGTTATGATTACTCACTAGGGTTTCTCACGCAAGTATACGTATCGTTTCAGTAATATAGGTCTCTCTTGAGTCCAAATTATCGATCTCACAGGGAAGGGGATAATGAGTCCCTAAGGAGAAGTCCTAGTTTACTACTATAAGGTCTTAGTTTTGAATGCAAATCGCAATGGTTTTTCTAAAAAGTACTCCTAATATATGTCACTAAATCTAAAGCTAAATCTAACTAGATCAATTAGTTTTGTGAATTGCAAGATGTTAAAGCTATCTTTCTCTTGTGATTGCCTAAGTAGATTGTAGGATAGAATACCTAGAATTTATAATTTTTCTAGTGACAAATATAAGCATATGCCTTGTTTATCCTCTTCCATGTTTTGAAAGAAGTTAGGTTTAACTAGGCAAGTGTTTCTTCCTATCACCCTAAAAACTCCCAAGTTATACCCCTCAAATCCTATCTCTCTATCTATTTGCATCAACCTATGGACTGTTTTTTCTTCACTCACTAGATCAATATGGTTCTTCCTAGTTGAAGAAGTCATAGCCCTCCCGGTTCTTCATGAGTTCCCAACAGATTTTAACATACCAATTAGCAAGATTGATAAGTAAATAGCATAAAGTAAAGACCATCACATTAAGATAAAAATCAAATTCTAAAAGCATTCAACACATCCTACAATTCCTACATATTCATCACAAGAGAAAGACAAGCGAAATCTACTTACAAAACATGAATTTTGCAATGGAAATCATCATCATATAATAAAACAAAACACTAAACATATGTCTACAACAAGTCCACGACAAATCGAAATAATATACTTAGCTTTTCTCCTTTGAAAATAGATTCTAAGTCTTTCCTACAATGCTGCAATGTTTCCTTACAAATTTCTCTCTAACACCTCACTAATCTCCCTAGGAAATAGAAAATAAAGATAATCGAACTATAGCTACGACCACTCTTTTTCCTTCTCCTTCGGCTTCAGAATGATGAACAGGAGTCCCCTTTGAACTACTCGTCAACTCCTTTACAACTCCTAAGATGCACGAAATGAACTATAGAAACTGCCCAGTAACTGGCCATTGCTTTGGCGCTCAGAAGTTGGCGCCTAGGCGTCGACCTCTCGGATTGACTGGGAAGAAACTGGCGCCTAGGCGCCACTTACCTGGCCCTAAGGCACTTGAGTGGAGCGCCTTGACGGTCAGAGTCTGGCGCCTAGGTGCTAGGCTAATAAACTCCAAATACTCCATTTCAGCTTCTTTTTGCTCCATTTCAACTCTGCTTCGTTCTATGCATCCTACCTATTATACCTGCAGTAAAATTATGGAAATTCATTTCTTTAAAGTGCAATCTCATTCAAAAACAGGTGCTAAATGTAAAGAAAAATGAGCATGCTAAAGGACACATAAAAATCCTCCAAACTTAAATGTCAACCTGACGAAATCATTTGCAAGTACAAAATGAGGTTAGTAGCTCAAGGCTAGCCTACACTACACTGAAACTTTTAGCACTTTGGCTAAAGATCCCACAATCTTAACTCTTCTAACCGTCTCCGTTAATTGCCAATGGCCCATCTTCCAGTTGGACGTCACCAACGCAGTTATCCACGATGACTTTCAAGAAACAATCTACATGCATCAACTGACGGGATTGGTTGAGGACACCCAACCAAATAATGTTTGCCTACTACGAAAAGCAATATATGGACTAAAGCAATTGCCGCACCAATGGTTTACTAATTTCACCGGCAAACTATCTCATGTTGGCTTCCGCAAAAGTCAAGCTAATCCATCCCACTTCATATATGAGAATAACACCACTATTATTTACCTACTAATATATGTTGGTGATTGGCATTTTAGTGATAGGAATTAACATAAGCAAGATAACAATCTCCTGGCAGCACTCAAAACATAATTCCTCGTGAAGAATTTGGCTTTGTTTCAACATTTCTCGGGATCAACATACAACACACACCAAGAGGTCTCTTTCTTAACCAAACCCACTACGCATCAGAGACTCTCCAAAAGGTATGCAGGGAAGATTGCAAACCTATACAAAACCCGATGGCGTCAACGCAATCTGTCAACTTTGAACTTCAACAACCTTCACCAATCCACTTCATTACAGCAACCTCATAGGCTCTCTACATTATCTGACACTCACTACATCAACTTTGCAGTCAATACCTTATCTCAACACTTACAACAACTGCTATATGCACACTTCTAACAACTCAAACATTTCCTCTGGTACATTAAAGTAACACTAAACTTTGGTATTCCCATTCAACAAGTACCTGTTATTTTCTATAGTTATTCTGACTCCGGTTGGGCTAGCGATCCAATGGACCGTCGCTCCTTTACAAGCCACTGCTCATTCATCGGCCCTAACCTTATCTCTAGGCAAGTAAAGAAACAACCCATTGTGGCTCGTTACTTGACCGAAGACGAATATCGAGCACTGTCAATAGCATCAACATATGTCATATGGCTATGACGCTTACTTATCGATCTTCATGTGTCGTTTCTATCTCCGAGTACAATTCATTATGACAACACATCGGCCCTGACAATAGCTTACAACCCCGTCTTCCACCTCCGTACCAAACATATCGAGATAGATTACAATTTCATTGGAGAAAAAGTTCAGTACAAAGAAGCTGCAGTTGAACACATCTCCACAAGTGCACAGCCCGTAGTCATTCACGAAGTTAATTTTGTCAAGCCCGTAGACATTCGGGAAAAATTTCCATCCAACACCTTGCTTCCTTCTTCGAGACAAGCTAGCCCTATAACATAGCAGCGTCAGCTTATAATGAACCTACAGCCCATAACAGCTGACCTACACCCCATAGCAGCAAGGAAGCCTCCACTACCCACAATTATCCTCATGTGTAATCTTAGCCTTATTACTGTAATACCCTTACCTATGTCTCTATCTAGAATATTCTACTTAGTTTATAAAAATCCTGGCACTGTAACTACCCGACCTGAGTTAAATCAAATATTAAGAAATGCATTTACTCTTGCTCCTCCTGTAGCTTCCTATTTCGTAAGAATGGCCTATATGCTTCACTTCTCTTTCACTCCGCACTCTTCACTTCACACACATACACACACACACACACAC
>NW_018164443.1:907479-911279 GCF_001263595.1 Phalaenopsis equestris
GGAGATGCTAACGGCTCCACGATCTCGACGGCACCGCCTGGTGAGATCCTTCCGGTTTTTCGGTTTTGGCTTTCCCCCCGCTCTCGGTTTTCATCTCTAGTCCTTTCCTTCTCTTTACGGTCATGGCTAAGACTTACGCTGGGGTCACTGTGGGGATTTCTTCATCTGAGTCTCCTCCAAAGTTTGCCTTCCCTTCTTCTTTTCATGAATCGCTTGTTCTTGGAGGTGAATATAGTTTCATTAAATCTCAAGGTCGTAAGGGGGGCAAAAATGCGTTTTTTCTCTCCGACTCTGAGAACACTATTCTCGTCTCTGCTTGTCGCTTTCATTTAGTTGGTAAATTCCTTTATGATCTCCCGAAGTATGATTTTTTGATGAAGAACTTTGAGTTGTTGAAATTATCGGGAGTGTGGAAGATCGGAGCCTTAGATAGCTGACATATTCTGATACAACTTTCTAATGAAGATGATTATGCTAAGCTTTTCGCTTGTAGAACTGTCCATTTTGGTGATGTTTGGATGAAGGCCCTTAAATGGACAACCAAGTTTGACCCCAAAACCGAGTTTCCTATTATTTATGTTTAGCTTAAACTTCTTGGTCCGAAAGTGCATCTGTTCAATCATGAAATTTTATTCTCAATTGCTGTTATGTACGGAAAGCCTTTAATGCTTGATGCTCATACTTTCAATTTAGCAAGGCCCTCGGTTGCTAGAATATTAATAAAAAGGGATGTCACCTTGCCTCATCCGGAGGAGATTTGGATAGGCTCTAGTCATACGGATTACTGGCAGTCGGTTTTGCTTGAAAAATATCCATATTACTGTATGCATTGCAGCATGTTTGGTCATGATTCTGATCATTGCTTTCATTTACATCCTGAATTAAGGAAGTTTCCTACCACTTGACCGCCCCCTGGTGAGCAGAAATCTGCTCTTCCTACTTCCTCCCAACCATCTATGTAGACTGCTGATGCTGTCATGGTTTCGGTTGACCCTCGAACCGTGGATGTTACAGTTGTAGGGGGTTCAAATGATTTGCATGCTCCCTCTTTAGATGCTATCAGGGTGCCTCCTTTTCTTAGTGTGGAAGCTGAGGTGGCTCATGTGTCTTTTCCCGTGAATGTTACAATGGGTGCCTCCTCCTGTTAGTGTGGAAGCTAAGGTGGCTCATGTGCCTTTTCCCGTCGATGTTACAATTGGTAATTTTGCTGAACCCTCTGTTTTCCCTGAACTTCAAACCGAGCCCTCCACTCACATACTTACTATATCACCCAATCAAACTGACACTGCTAATCCCGCTCAGCCTTCAACTACTGGGGTTACTTCTTCACAACAAGACCCATCACCATTAGTTATTTCTGCCTTAGAATCTGAATGGCAAATTCAGAGATATAGCAGAAAACAAGGTAGAAGGAAATTTGAACTTCCAAAATTAACACAACCAAATACTACTGACGTCACTTATCACTCAGAAGGTGAGCACTTGCACTTACCCCCTAGGATTGCTAGGTGGGAGGGTGTCATGGGCCATAATGTTTAATGTTTTGGTGTGGAACATTAGAGGAGTGGCGGACCCTCACTCCTTTAATCGTCTAAAGCATTTATGTAGGGTCCATAAATCTGGTATTCTTGTTCTTTTGGAGCCTCTTGTTTCAATTCATAAAGAAAACATCATTAAGAAGCTCAAAGGTTATTTGTATTTCTGCAATGTGACCAACAAAATTTGACTATTTTGGCAGAAGGATATCACTGTTAATATCATTGATGACAATGTGCAATATGTTCTAATTCAATATCAATTTGAAATGTTTTCTGGTTGGGCTACATTTATTTATTCCAGCTCTCTTTTAAGTGATAAACTCCTTTTTTGGCAACAACTTACTCATATGGGGGTTGTCATTACTGATAATTGGTTCATTAGAGGTGATTTAAATATGATTATGTCGCCTACAGAGAGATTGGGTGGTGCTAAGCTTGACGTAAGTCTTATAAATTATTTCTGTGAACACATTGAGGAAGCTGACCTTTATGACTTAGGTTTTTTTGGCCCTCCTTATACTTGGCGGAGAGGTTTTCTTATGCAACGTTTGGACAGATTTTTGGGAAACTCTCAGTTTTTGAGCTACTGCAATATTATACAAGTCAAACATTTGAATCATGCTGCTTCGGATCACAATCCTATTTTTCTTACTTTAGCTTTTCATTCCAAACCTTCTCGCTATCATTTTAAATTTCTTAATGTTTGGGCTACTCACACCACTTTCATTGACTTGATTAAGCAGGCTTGGTTTTCTAGAGGAAGTGGGAATCCTTGGCTTACTTTGTGACAACTACATAAGAATGTGGTTCTTCATTTAAAGAGATGGAACATTGACATTTTTGGTAATGTTCACTCTAGGGTTCTAAAGGCCCAATAAGAGGTGGATTCTTTAGAAGCTCAAGTGATTGCTACTCCCGATCTCGTGTCTAAACTAGCGGATGCTCATCACACTCTTTTAGAGAAAAAATCTATTGAGGAGGATTTCCTTAGACAGCAAACATAAAGTATATGATTGGAGAAATATTTTCCTTTCCACTGGAGGCAGGATCTCTTTACTTACTAGTATTCTTCAAAGTATTCCATTATATGCTTTGCAAGTATTCAATCCTAAGAAAAGTGTTATTTGTACCATGGAGAAGCTCTTTAATAAATTTCGTTGGGTGGGGAATGGTGCAAAGAAAATTTGGAGTACTTGGCAAAAAGTTTGTAAGCCTAAAGAGGGTGGTGGCTTCGGTTTTAAAGCACTAAAACATACTGTTAAAGTGAACCCTTGTAAACTTTGGTATAAATTTAGATTGGGTTCCTCTCTTTGGGCCATGTTTCTGAAGAAAAAATATTGTGCTCATATTCATCCTTCCTTGGTCTCGTGGAAGGTTGGAGATTCTCGTATTTGGAAGGCTGTGGTAAGTGCTAGATATACAGCGAATGGTTTCATTTTCTGGGACATTGGGGAGGGGAAGATTTCCTTCTAACTCTTTATTGGTCTCGGATTTCTTTGCTAATGATGGATGGGATTACTCTAAGTTATGTTCTATGGTTGGGGAACATAATGCAAAGTATATTCTCACTATCCCCATTACTCCTACTCATAGGGATCTCCCAATGTGAAAAAGAAACAATTCTCTCTCTCTTTGCAAACTCATTTATGACACACTACACTCATATCGGGATTGGATATGAGGAAAATGGATTTGGCATAAATATTTATCTCCCTCTATGTCCTTTTTTCTTTGGAGATATCTTAAGTCTTTAATCCCAATTGATGATATTCTTAAGCTTAAGGACTTGAAATTAGCCTCAAGATGCCATATGTGTAAAATGAAGGAGGAGGATATAAAATACATTTTCTTTGAGTGTGCTTTCTCTTTAGATGTTTGGGATATGATTGACTCTTATTTTGGTTTCGTTTGGATACATAGAGGTTCTTTAACTAGTTATTTATGGCAATAAAAGGATTATGATGCCTGTCAGGAGAGGTTTCCCCTCCCTTTATTAGTTCTTTGGTTCCTTTGGAACTCCAGAAACAGCTTTAAGTATCACACCTCTCCCCCCTCTACTTCTATGATCGTTGCTTATGTGATTGCCTATTACAATAAAGTTTTACGAGCTAGCTCTTCTGTGGTTAAAGTTTCTAAGCCCCGTCGGCTTATTACATGGACTTCCCCGCACGCTAATTATTTGAAATTAAATGTTGATGGCTGTTGGCATCCTGATTATGCTGCGGGTGGGGGCTTATTTTGGAATTCTGAGGGGGGGTGTCT
>NW_018164443.1:912234-917650 GCF_001263595.1 Phalaenopsis equestris
TATATATATATATAAACAAAAATACGAAACAAAAGTGATGTCAAACAGGCCCTAAGCATTCTGAGATTTTGGATCCATGGTAATAAAAGTTCATTCCAAAACTAAGAAAAGATTTGCAACTGTTACACAAATTATTAATCAAAATCTATAATACCCAGAAGTTATCATTGGGAAAAAAAAAGAAATTAAGGCTGGCTGGTTTGAATTATGAAGCAACAATAATGAGTAACCTGTGGGTAATGATTCACTTAAAAGAAATTAAAAAAAAACATTACCTACTACTCCACTTCTTTTCCTAACAAGGAAGCCCATTGCTTGGTTGGATATGACTGGCTCAACTAGTCCCTCAATGCAATTCTGCGAGACAAAAGAAAAGGTCAAACTAAGTAAAAGAATGAAGCTGCATAACAAGAGCAAATAAAAGGAATTGACAGCTATGTCATCAATCTCTACACATACAAATTAAAATTTTAACAGTAAATGTCAAACCAGCTGCAAATTTTTCTATTCATTCTGAGATTTTGGATCCATATTAATAAATGTTCATTACAACACTAAGAACAGATCTGCAACCATTAAGTAATAATTACTCAAAATATATATTCTCCAAGCCTTATGAAAACAGAAAGATGAAATTTTTCATGCAGCAGTAATGAATAACATATGGGCAAAGATTCACCTAAAAGACAAAAAAAAGGGAGAAAACATTCCCCAACTCCGTTTCTGTTATCATAATTACTTCACATATATTAAGAGAATGAATGACTTTGCTTAGAATCACATTTCAGATGGATGCAAATAAATAGAAGACCTTTCTAGTTCGCCCAGACATCAAAACAAAACAGTTGACTACTCAAATCTTTCTTTATTTCCCAGCAGTCAAATCATTCCTAACTTTTCCACTTTCTTTTTCAATAGTTCTTTGGTTATGACAAAATTTTCAATAAATTTACAATCTTTTTCAGAAATTCAGGGATTAATGGCATTCCTTCAGAACACCCAAACGTTCTACAGATCATTCAATCAACCAAAGTATTGATTTTTTGTGGAAAACACCCCACATCTTCCACTAATTACCAAAATAAATAGTGAAAATTCTAACCTTTGCATTTTTTAACTCTGTCAATATATTAAAATTATACATTCAAAGAGCCAAAAAAAAAAAAAAAAAAACTAAAACATTTCGATTCATAATTTCCATTTAATGGCTTAAGGTCATATACGAATCAACAAAATGCACAGCTTTCAGAATTAAACATTACAAATGACAGAGATCTAAGAAGAACTAAACTTACCATTGAAATAACTCCTCTCTAACAAAAACATCTGACCAAAAATAGCGCAGAAAAACCAAACAAAGAACGAATATTACTTATACATTACAATCTCACAGAAACCAAAGAGGATGAAAAAAAGAAAAAAAACAGCAAATGACAAAACCGTAGAAGAACTGAATCCCAATGCAAAAACTCGATGAAAAATCTTGGCAAAGGTGTCTTTTTTCTTACCTCCAACATTGGGTGTAATGAGGGTTATACTTTCCTCCGCTCCAAGCGAAGGGCAGCCAGAGAGAGAAAATGAGAGCTTCAGAGTTATATATAGTGAGAGAGAGAGAGATACAGGGGACAACTCAGGTAATCTATTAATGGCGTCCCTTCCCGCGGTTTCTTCTTAGCAACGGCTTCGAAAATCCTTAAATTACACAAAAAAAAAAGCCTTGTCAAAATTGATCGAAGTTCACGAACAGCAAAGAAGCTCGTGTTTGGCTCGTTTCGTTGAGCTAATGAGCCGGATACCAACAACATGAACAAAGATTTGTTTGTCTTTATTTGCTCCTTGTGGCTCGAAATACTACTAATCAATTATGTCTGTGTGTGTGTTTGTATCTTTGGATGAGTAGTATTTTTAAAAAATTTAATTAATTACAAGCTACAAAGATTTATAATTAATTAAAAGAATTAATTAAAAAAATAGAATAAAAATTATTAAATTAGATTCAAATGATGTTTTAATATAAACATTAATTTTTAAATCTTATCCTAATTCTTAACAACTTATGGCTACCTGACTAGGGTTGTCAAAATGACTCTTTGTTCGTGAATAGCTTGTGTTCAGCTCGCTAAGCAAACGAGCCGAACACGAACACACTTTTTGAGCTTGAAATATAAACGAGTTGAACACGAGCTGAGTCTGGGCTAGCTTGTGTTCGGCTCATTTACACCCCCAGTTGGAGGCTTTAACGAATCGTGATCCGACGGTTAAGATTCTTCGGCGGGCGTCGGCATTAGAAAATGTGCAAACTGAGTTGCAGAGGATCGGAGAGTTGCCGGAGTGTAAGAGAAAGCTCAACGCAGCGTTCATTCCCGCCAACTACTACGGGAATGCATGCTGTAGGAAAGCATATAACAGGAATGTAATTAATGCAATGGATCGGGTAATTAAAGGAAACAAATTAAGAATAGTATAATATAATTGTTAATTAATTCTTAAAAGTGTAAGATTTTTTTTATTTAATTCTTTCGTGGAAATCTAATGGCTACAACATAAATTGGATATCATAAATTTTAAATTTACATTTTGTTAATAATTTTTAATCTTTTTATCTGTTAAATTAAAGATATGTAGATAAAAATGAAATGAAGGATCTCAAGATGTAGGGCGGGAGAAAAATTTGCGTACGTAAGACGTATGCAGCGATGTGTACGTGAGAGAAGTTATTCAGAGGGTATTGGTGTACCTTCTAGTAACTTTCGCGCTTCTATTTTCATATATTTGTAGGTTACAGGTAGATTACATGATGTCACTGGGGATATAACGTGGATATAACCCCCTAATACCTCTGAATAACCTTCATGACGTACGCAGCGCTGCGTACGTCTTACGCACACAAATTTTTCTCGTAGGGCGGGTGATATATATACAACTCAATTCTTTTGTGTTTGAATATCTGACATCCATAATCATCCTTTCCAAGAAGAAAATCTACAAAATTGTCCTTTGGCAGGTACTTGGAAGGATAAATTCGTAATATATCTGTCATATTAGTTGACTGATGCTCTTGATAATACTTTTGGCCCAAAGGCAATGTACAAATTTATCCTTAACAAAGGTATATCATGCTTGAATAATTTTAGGATAAAATTTTGGGCCAAATAATCTCATTCATATTCCTTTTATAACTTTGGAAAGAAAGCTCGTGGACCCGAGATTTAATCCAAATTATGATATTCTTTATTTCAATATATATATATATATATAAATTGTTCAGCGGGAAGAAACACAAATTAATATGGTTCCAATTTAAAAGCAAATATCATTGAATAAAAAACAAGAGATAATGGGTGCCATAATTAGAAGGAAAATGAAGGCGTAGAAAGTGACATGGACAACAAACGTGCCTGTGGCTTTCAGTGTTCAAACGAAAAGACACTTACACATGTCTACATTTATTAGACGATTCATTTTGCTTTTATAGAGTAATTCAACAATTACCTGTTAATACAAAGAGACAAAACAGAACTAATTTGGTTTTTAGTAGTTTATCATGTAGATCGAACAAAGAAGACGGTAATTTGCTTTCCTCAATAAAATGCCAATCAATGCAGAAACATGTTAATAGCATATTGTATAATAATAAATGACTATGGAGTCGCAGAACACGAGAAATTCAACAATTACCCGTTAATACACTAAACTCATAGAGAACAAACAAACTAATTTGATTTTTAGTAGTTTATCGTGTAGATCGAACAAATGAGACAGTAGATAATTTGTTTCCCACAATAACGTGCCACTCTATGCAGAAACATGTTCAAAACATAGTTTTATAATAATAAATGTCTATGGAGTCGCAAATACGTGATAAAAGAACATTTGGGGTATATTTGAAGAGGTTTTTGATCCGCAGGGATGACGGGATATCAACTTGACAATCTCCCAAACCTTGCCTCAACTCAAAGGCGTCAATGCAAATTAGGCCGGTAGGTACAGCGAGGTTTCCCCTCTAAATGATAATTTTTCAAGTCTTTAGAAGGGATGCGATAAAAACAAATTAATAAAAATAAATAAATAATAAATTAATTAATTAACCAAAGAAAGAACTTCTTAGTCAAGAAAACTCATCCAAAAGAACCAATCAGGAATTGTAAAAGATCAAAAAAATGTCAATTAGAAACTGACACGGCCCAAATTAGCTTAAGGATGACAGAAAGATTGTTTGGCACCAAAATTGGAGATTAGTGGTATCCTACAAAATAGCCAAATGGTAGCCGGCTTAACATGACCATGGACAGAGTTAGAATGGAACATGTTCTTAAAAATATAAATATACTCTTCAGAATTGGGACCAGAAACTTCACAGTTGTCATAAATTAAGCATATGGATAATTGCAACCCACTCTTAATAAGAAATAGTCATTGAACACATAAGTATAAAATGCAGAAATAAATAAACGAAATTGTAAATTGAAAGATTTAAAAATGAACTACCTTCGATCTGATAATATCCGGCAAACAAAGCCTGAACAAATGCATTGGCCCGGAATGCCACCGGTAGCAGATCGTGTTTGGCACGAACGAGCCGAACACGAACAAATTTTTAAGCTCAATATGTAAATGAGCCGAACACGAACAATAGTTTGTTCACTCGTGTTCGGCTCTAAATGGCTCGAAAATAAAATTATATAACTTTTTATATAACAATATATTATATATATTATTTGTATAATAATATATTATATATATTTATGTCTAATTTTAAATCATAACACCTCATGTGACAATGTAGTTAGTGTCTTCTTTTGTATATATTTGATCCAAAAGGTTCGAATCCCACACTTTACAATTATTTTTCTCAATTTTAGTTTAACGAGCCAATTTTGAGCCGAACATGAACACACTGTTCACGAGCCGATTTCAAATGCGAGCCGATTTCGAACGCGAGCTATTTCGAACAAGCCGAACACGAGCCAACCCTGAGCTCGTTCAAGCTCGGCTCGTTTACAACCCTAGATGTAGGAGATTTCTATATGAAGAGATAAAATAAGAGATCTATTAAAATAAATTAATAAGTTGTATTTAAATGCATGTAAAATAATTATTTAAATACATTTAATCATGTTCAAATCAATTCGGATTTCTTTGAGTCATTGATAGGTATTTTACAGTAACTATGCTCCTTAAGATTTTTACATACAATAACACCTATAATGACACTCGTTATTAATGATGATATGTTTGTATTTTAATTAATTTGTTTATTATTATTAAAAAAAAAGATTTGTGATTCATTATTTTGTAAGCAATATCTAACCAAAAACATTAGCAATAAGTTTGGAGCCCATTCCCTGGCAACTGGATTAGTTGGTACCTACCATAATTAGGGTGATTTATATACACATCATAATACTTTTAGTTA
>NW_018164443.1:917750-920951 GCF_001263595.1 Phalaenopsis equestris
TTGTCATACACAAATTAAGCTCAAACATTGAAACAATTATATAAATCAAGCTTGAACAATGTGTGAAAGCTCAACACAAGCTCAAACAAAACATAAAAAATTTATGATTATACCAGACCAAGTCCAAACAATGATATACACGACTCGACTCAGCTCAATTATAGCTCCACTTATCACAACGGCAGTAATATGTGCTGGTGCTAATAGGACCATAAGACTTTTAACTTTTCTTTACATATGTATAACTCATTTTTTGTGTATTTACATATCTAACAACTAAAATTTAACTTTCTTACAAATATGTCACATTATCTGTACATGAAAATGTGTATTTCACTTCATTAAAACTATAATAATGATATCATTTATGTAATATGAAATATTGGCTGAAATAAATGTAAGAAAATAAAGTTTAGATGTTAGATATGTAAATCATATGAGTTGGGTGGTATGTGTGTAAATGCCCTATTTTTTCATGTACTATTACAGCCTTGACTGCAGACGTGCAGTTACTTATAGAACAATTTTCAATGATATTAGAATATAATGTTGAAGTAGCCAATAACATTTGTATCTCAAAATTTACTTTATCCAAATAATATCCGCAGCTATGCCCCCGATAATGGCCAATAAAATGAAGTATGGAGCCTAAGTATTCACATACAAAATTATGTTGGAATTAAAATAATATATTTTTTTCATAGCGCAAGCATTAATGGGCTTTTCCTTATGGGGCCCAAGTGATATTGAGTTGGGCCTACTTTAAATTTGGTCCTGGCCCATGATAAATAAGAATAAATGGGAGGAGCGGCTTCATAAGCACATGAAAACTTTTAAGAGATGGAGGAATGAGGGAAGAGTGGTGGAATGTTTGGAAATCTTTGGGGCATAGTTTCTTCTTTTCAACCTCGTTAGATTATTAGAATATCTTATCTACAAATTAGCAATTTGAAGGTCTATAAAATTATACATTTTTTTTTCTAATTAGCATCTTATTTTTATAAAATCTCTAAAGCCTTTGTTTGTTTAGCATTTTTTATTCTCTCTAAATACCTTGTTGTTGTTTGGCAGAAGTGAGTTTTTGGATCTCATTTAAAGAGAAACTTGTGATAACTATAATGTATGATTGATATTTGTTATCCTCTAGAATTATTCTAGAGATTAAAATGTTTGATAACCTTCTATATATAGTGGAAAGAATTGAACGAACTTATGATGTTGGAATCATAGTATTTATAAAGGAATATTTGATAGGATAATCTCCTATCTTATAAGTGGGATAGAATTATGATTTATGTGATTTCCTTTAGCAAGCATATTAATTTACAATAGTTAGAATTGTATCTCAACTTTCCATCATGAGTTTTAAACAAACATATTACATTTTTTTATCTATTCTGATAGGATTTAATAACCTTGTAAAGCTATACCAGTTGTGATAATGCTAATATTATTACACATAATAAGAATGCTAGAGGCATGTTCTCCCTCTTTTCATATTATTTATTTCCCTCTCTCTTCATGCCCTAACTTCATTGCTTCAACCTAACCACAACTACTCTCCCTCTTGCAAGATCTTTATAACTGCTCAACTTCCTCGATAATTCTTTCTCCCAAAATAAGTATTTGCATTAATGAAGAGGATTTTTAGCTATGTATAGGATTTTTTAATTTTTCATGTATGTGTATTTTTATTAATCTTTAGATAGATTCTATTTTTCCTTGCATTTTAGTTTTTATTAATTTCAATATTGGGGTAGACCTGTAAACTCAAACTCAACACAAATTTCAAAATTAAGTTAAGTTCAAGTTAGCTTAAGCAACTTGCAAAAATAAGTCATGTTCAACATAGCTCAATAAAAGAATTATGATTTAGGGTTATCATATCATGTCGAATCACATCTAGCAATTATCTGCCAAAGAAAAATAACTCAAAATAAGACATTCATGTTAAAGGAAATTATTAAGATGATGTTCAAGAATGAGAAATTTTATAATGAGCACATGACCATCCTTCAAAAGATTTTAAATAATATGTCCACCATGACGATTTACTTAAGCAATGAAATGCAATCCCTCTAATTAATTAATTACTTATCAAATAATTTAATGACATTGTTGGCTTTACTTAGCAATTCATTTTTTGCTCTAACTTAAATTATGGTGAAAGATGGTGATAGATATATAAGAAGAGTTAAATGTTGAGTTACTTTTCTTAGAAAAGCTCTAAGTAATATTAGTGGAAAATCTTATCATGGTCTTCAAAATGGCAAGTTGAAGGAAAAATTCAAGTCTAAAATGGTATAAGACTTTATTATATGACCAGCATAGACACATGAAAATATTGCAAAAAGCTATAGGAATGTCTGAAGTTATGATCATGGACAAGACGAAAATAAAGTGAGAAACCAATAGTCAAAGATGTAAATGTAATATTTTATTATTAAAGTTGAGTGTCGGACTTATAAGGATACTATATGGTTATATCTTACAACCCTTCGTTCAAAATTACATTAAAGTGTGAATTTTTTGCGTCCAATATGCATGGTGAATTTGGGCAAATGAGTCTGTGAAGTAATAGAGTATAAACAATCACCAACAAGAATGATATTTGCTTCAAAACTAACATTTGGTTTTAATGCAAAGCAACTAAAAGTTTCTAAAGATTGAACTAAAGAGGATTATGGAAAATGATACTAAATTTTGAGGTTAAGACCTTATAAAATATAGATAACTTATTCAAAAGTGATATTATTTGATTGCTTAGAGGTTGAAGGGACTTATAGTGGAAGACTTGAATTTTATGTTCATTTGATTTGTACAACAACAAACTCAATATCAAAATTAAATGCATAAATGACTAACTTGCAATTGAATAGGTCTTAATGTTCTAAATTAAGTTCATCAAAAACCTAGGCTAACATAAAGACACTAAAGTACATGAACCAGAGAAGAAAATGACAATGTACATAATAACATAAAGGATAAGCATTAGAACTTCATCACAAGTCCATTGCCTTGAAATGATCATCCCGTCGTTGGAAGGTATTCGCTATAGTGAAGCGCGTGTTTATAAAAGGAAGTTCTCTTTAGATTATGGATCATAACCAACTGCCATCTATTTTGATATGAATTACTGTTTATATGCATAAAAGAATAGATCAAACATCACAAATATATATATATATATATCGCAGCTAT
>NW_018164443.1:921154-927423 GCF_001263595.1 Phalaenopsis equestris
GTCATAATTTGTTGTCAATAACCATGACAGAAAAAAAAATGTCAAATATGTAATAAAATTTTAGTACATAAATACCACTCAATTCTTATGTATTTACACATTTATGATCTAAAATTTGATGTTTATATTTATATTACTTTGGTTTTATAAACATATGCATGAAAAGGTGTATTTCACCTTTAAAAAGTTAATAATGTTATTAATTTTGATGTGGCGTTAAAGATTTGAGGGGCATGCATGTAAAAATCAAAGTTTAGATATTATATATGGAAATATATAAGATTTGTAGCATGCATGTAATTGCCCCTAAAAAGTCCTAGACAATATATTTAAGGGGGATTTACCTACATACGACCAAAGCCCAACGTACGTATTTACATATCTAATGTGTAAACTTTATTTTTTACATTTACACCACATAAATTATTTATATCACAAAGAAAATATCACTATTTTGACTTTAAAAAGTGAAATATACCTTTTTCATGCATAGATATGATGGCACATATGTAAAAATAGAGGTGTGGGTGCTAGATGTCTAGATACGTATGGATTGAGTGCATGCATGTAAATCGTTCTATATTTAAACCCCTTTCAATAATATGACCAGAAATATGATTTCAAAATCACGCCCTGAAATTAAGTTGAGGTGTCTAAGGCATTTTATATAATTCTTATTTTTTAATTATATATCATTTGTGGAAAATAAATAATATTTTTAGTAGTTTTTTTACATACATAGCACTCAAAATAGCCTTAATTACATATTCCACACCGAATATCTATTATGTATGCCACTCCTAAAACAGAGAAAAGTTTTCGTGCGTAAGACGGACATTGCGTATGTCAGGGAGGTTATTCAGAGGGTATTGGGGGGTTATATCCGTGTTATACTCACTTTAATCTCCTTGTAACCTACTTGTAACCTATTTGTATCTTCTAGCAAGTTCTGCGCTTCTGTTTTCATATATTTGTAGGTTACAGGAAGATTACAGGGGGTATAATGTGGATATAACCTCCCAATAGCTTCTAGTAAGTTCTGCTGCATACATCTTACACATGCAAATTTTTCTCCCTAAAACACTCGATCCTCTATGCGGAATAGCACTCTATCTCTTTCTTTTGATTTCCGCCTCTTCTCGGAGACGCTCTTTATCCCTACTGAAACACTTGATCCACTAAGGCGTGTTTTTTTTTTCTTTTTTTTCTTTTTTTTTTTTTTTGTAGGTAATGTAATTAATTTAACATAGATTTTAGCTATGAAATATTGGGTTTAGAGGTTGAAGTGACGCATTAAGATTAATATACATGTCCCATTATGACTGTATTTGGATGTCATGATTTGGGTGAGAGAATTAAAAAAATAAATTAAGTAAAGACCAAATTATAAAACCGAGCTCCTAATTTCCTCGAATTAGAGAAAGGATCGCAAAAATAATTTTGAAATGAGCAAATGCATCCCATGTGGGAGCACGTATATCATTTATACATGTCCCTAAAGTGGGAAAAAGTATTACATCCAGATGTTCGGACGTGCGGACAAAGGCCCGATGCACTTGTGGAGGGTGGGAATCGGACCTCCGCCTTCCTCGTTGTATCCTGATCGTTGTCTGCACATCCAAAATCTGGATGTAATAATTTTTCCTAAAATGGGCACGTATTCATGACATACGCACCCCTCCCAAGGTGAAATATTTGTGTATATAAGATGTACGCAACGCTGCGTACATTAGAGGTTATTCTGGGGGTATAGGGGAGTTATATCCGGGTTATACCGGAGGTGACAAAGGGGTATAACCCAGATATAACCCTATTGTACCCCCTCCTACCGGCTGCTTCTTAATTTTCGCTCCCTCCTTACTTTGCTTCCTAGTTTCTCCCTCCCTCCTTTTCTACTCTTGTTTGTCCATTGATTTTCTTTTCAGGTATTTATAATATTAGTTATATTAATATTATTTTTAAAATATATATTCTTAAGCTAGATACTGTTATAATATGTTTTTTTTAATTATTTATGATGTGTTGAAATGCTGCCCAAACTTTTTCTGCAATTTTTCACTCCATGTAACTTTTTTTTTCTTACATCATGCTGCTATAATTCTTATTTTTTCTTAAAATTATTTACAATATGTTGAAATATTGTCGTTTTTTCTTGAAATATTTTTGCTCCTAATTATTAATTTTTTGCATTATGCTATTATAATGCGTGTTATTCTTTTAAATTATTTACGTTATGATGAAATTCTGCCACTTTTTTCGAACTTTCTTTTTATGATTCCCGTATTTTTTTTTTAAATTTTTTTTAATTATTTATGTTATGTTAAATGTTGTCCGCGATTAAATTGAATTATTAGCAACTTGTTGAAATATTACCCGAAAAAATTATAAATTATTTTTGTTGTGTAGAATTACTGTTCGTGTCAGCAAAATCTGGTCTTGTACTTCAGTGTTAATAAAGTATGAGTAATTTAGTTTTATATTAAGTTTGTTTAAATATCAATGCAATTTAATTATATTTGCTTTCATCGTATGGTAATGATAACACAATAGAATAATCCTTAGGTTAGGGATATATTTATATGAAATTGATTGTTTTGAAGTTATAAAGAATTTTGTCAAAAGACCTAAATTGCCTAATCTGAGCTTGGGACGTAAGCAATCTTTGTGCCCCATTCTTACTTAGAAGTTCTTATAACTACTAATGCATTTTTTTTATTGCATATATCATATCAATGAACACTTTATATTGCATTTAACTTTATGAATTTCAATTATATTCAAGTAATGTTAATTAAAATGCTAAGATTGTAGGCTACGAGTCTGTATATCACCTGGAAACTCGGCGACGCAGGGCTATTAGTCCGAAAAAGATTAAAATAGTATCACGACTGTCTGGTGTAACAATAACATATACAAATTTTATAGAATATTTAAAATTTTAAAAATAATAATGTTATGAAAATTTTTAATTATTTTGTCAACTTTGAAATATTCGTTGCTCATTTTTGGTGAATTATTTATGACATGCTGAAATATCGTCCATAAATATTTTAAGTTACTTCTGTCATGTTAAAATGCTTCTCGTGTCGTCAAGATCTTGCCGTACACTTCATTATTAGCAAGGTACTAGTAATTTAGCTTTATATTAAGTTTGTTTAAATCTCAACGCAATTTAATTGTATTTATTTTAATCATGTATTACTTCTTATTATGAAAACAAAATAGAATAATCATTATGTTAGAGATATATTTAATATTTATATGAAATGTAGTGCTTTCGAAGCTATATAAAACAATCAAAAAGGCTTAAACTGCCTATGACGAGCTTTAGACGTAAGCGGTCTTTATACACACCCCCACCCCCCTCACCTGAAAGTTCTTATATTTGCAAATGCATTTTTTTCATTGCCTATATTATAAAAATTAGCATTTTACATTGTAAATACAAGAAAAATTAGCACTTCATATTACAGTCAAACGCAAATGAAATATGAATTAAATTGGAAGTATTTATTTTATGAGAACAAAAGGTAGAAAAATATTTATGCTAGGGATATATGTGTATGAAATGTAGTATTTTTGAAGCTATAAAGAACTTTATCAAAAAGGCCTAAACTTCCTAAGGACAGCTTGGGTTGGTTTAATAGGCCTAAACTTCCCCTAGAAGTTTTCATAGCTACAAATGCATTTTTTCATTACATATAATAGAACAATTAGCGCTTAGAATGCACATGCTTCAGACTTCCTTACTAAATTTTAGCTCTTATATTTAAAAAAATTAACTACATAACAACATAATTTTAAAGTATGAGTGCAAATATGTCACTATTTTTAATATGTTTTGATGGCGAGCTACGAGTGGCGAAGGATTTCACTCCCACATATGTTGGTGGACATAACCGCTAAGTACAAGTCTCACAGTTGATAACACTAGATGAATTGAGGAGAAAAACACTTCATTTGCTGTGTAAAGATAGTTCCATATATATTGTTAATATAGTTTGTTGGCTGTCGGTGAGTGACAGTTATAACGCAACTCTGGTCGATTAGATGAATGTTGAGAGGTTATGTTGTTAGAAACAACTAAACAAATAATACTTATTTATGTCGGGGCAGAGCAGTTACCTGTTGACGCTTCTTACATTGTTGGTCTTTCAAATGTTGCTCGTCCTTCACACCCTTCTGTTGCGCCTAGTAATAATGTCAATGAAATTTTTAGGCACAAAAATATATATATATATTAATTTGATATAACAATTGGAGATAGTAATATAAACTTCCAAAATTTTTTGACTTCTACTTTGTAGGCCAACTCCAATTTCTTTCAAAACATAGGACAACGACCTATAAAATATTCACAACCAACCAGTGGACAATTATAGTGCACGTCAATCGCTTGACTCATCGCATTCATTCCACACTTACGTTAACAAGCATGTTGAGTTGGACGTGTGTCGGTCGCCTTATTTGAATTTGTCTGTTGCTTTGAAAATAATTTAATTTAATATATATAATTTTGATTTTGAGAAATAGTATTTTGATTTTTGCAATAATGAGACCGAACAAATTCTATATATCTAATAGTTTAGATAGTTGATCATAATACCACAAGTGATATATCAACTTGAAAAATTAGCATATCACTTGTTAGTAGGCTTAACTATTAAAATTAAGAAGTTCATGACTTTGTTTTGGTTTGCAAAATTTATAACTGACAGTCTCATATCTAATATAAAGATTAGACAGGGTTTAGATTATCCAGGTTACTAATTCTTCTATAGAGGCAAATCAACTATAGTTAATAACATTTTAAGTAATAGAAGTCACCTAAGAAAACTCTCAATTAAGATCAAGATTTTGTCATCAATAATTCAAAGTTTAGGTTTCACGATTGGACATGGGAAATTCAAGTGGGAAGGGCTCAAATAGGAACAATTATTTTGGAGTCCAAAGGAGCGAAAAGGTAGGTTAGACCACATATTTTGAGGACCTCAATGACTTCCTAGACTATCCTATTATTTTGCTTTATGTTTTGGAAATGATGTTATAATAATGTTTTAATCATGTAATTTCTTAGAATTTTAGGACTTATATCTGTACGATATACGATCGAGCAAACAACCCAAGAAGATAGAGAATTGTCGTGTTAGACGAGCAACATCGAAGTCCAGCAATTTTCTGTTATTTAAAACTAAGGAAAAGTTTTGCAGAAGTAGATACGCCTCATTGTTGAGTGTTGATAGTCATCTAGAGTTTTCCTTTGTCCGCTCACATCCTTGTCTTGCTTCTCCGACAACTTGCTCTGAACTCCTTATTGTGATTGTTTTGGGTTTTAGGAGGTGAGCTTGTAATTATTGATTATTGTCAGGTTTCAGAGTTTTGTTGCAGGGCTTCCCCTAAACAGGTGTCCTATTGTTCTCAACCCTAGGGGTTTTTTACGGGTATTGTAAATCACAGAATAGTAATGCCACAGGTATAAACTAAATATGCACTATAAATTGCAGTAAAAGTGAAAGTGCAGTAAAAAAAGAGGTAGTTGTGGTACGTATTTGTCGCCTCTGACGTCGCTGCTAAAAAAGGGTTAGAATTAAAGGCAAAACATACAACTGTTACGAAAGATTAAATAAGTGCAAAAGAGATGCATATATGTTTATATAAGAAAGTCAGGTGGCACATATATGGAAGATTAAAGCAGCGTATAAGAGTTTAAGTTAGGAAGTTGACTCAGAATCAAGATTAGAGCTCTAACGATTTTCAAGGGACATTCGTAGGCATCATACATGTGAGATTTAACATAGCATAAAAGGCTACCCACAAAGTAATCAAGGGAGGGCAACTCTCAACCCGTTCAATATGATTGACCCATGAACTTGCTGAAAGTAACACTAAAAAATTCTTAATTTGTTATATATATAATTAATTTATAATTTTCATCTAACAGACAAATATATGTTTTACCGGAAAAATATGTTAAGTTTTATGTTCATGCATAGTTATGAGTCAGTTACATCGTGGGGCTGGAGCTACCATCAGCCCATGAGAGCAAGGGGTAACTCTTTACAAAATATTAGAGAATAGTAATGTCAATCCTAGACCCTCCGGTAGTCATCGGGTTAGGATATGCAATACTTCCAACATACTTAGATGCTTTTCTCATCATCACTTTTATCCTCTGTACTTTCCAACTTATAGGCAGGCCACTCCGATAACCCATAAAAGCTTCCCGGCAATCAAAACTGAACAATGTCACAGTTAATATTAGATCGGAA
>NW_018164443.1:928425-936613 GCF_001263595.1 Phalaenopsis equestris
CGAGGCACAAAGGGGCGGGGACGGGCCAAGACGATGGATTGAGGCTAAAAGTGGTACTGACGGGCTGTGGCGGTTGGTCAAGTCATAGATGATGCCCATCGGCCCGGGACGGCCCATCGGGGCAAAAAGTGGACTTGACGGGCCGGGGCGGCCAGTAGGGGCGCAAGTGATGTTGGTCGGTCTGAGACGGCTGATTGGGGCAAGAAGTGGCACCAACAGGATGGAGCGGCTGGTCGAGGCACAATTGATGTCAATCGGACCGAATGTTGTCGATCGAGGCAAAAAAGTCTTGATGATCGACGCGAGACAGCCAACCGAGGCAACATGCAAATGTGAGATGTATCATGCAAGAAATACACATGCAAGTGTCTATTCAAAGCATATAGTCACACTCGATATCAATTCATGCACGTACTATTGACCCACTTAGGAAACCTAAGGTTTAGAGTCTGGATGTGCGACATAGCTGCCTCCTGCTTTGACAAGGCATGTGAGAGTTTCTCTCCCAGATTTACGAGAGGGAAACTCTCCATGATGTTGTGAAATAGGCTAGCTACAAAGTTTTTCTCATTTCACTACTCTACAGGACTTTGCAAAGCGAATTAGCAGCAAAATTTTTCTCACTTTGTAAAACCTAAATATCACAATTTCTCCAAGGAAAGTTGAAGAAACCAAAGCAAGAGGAGAAATGGACTCCAACCCATGGGCATTTTGGCTTAAGGTTTGCAAAAAGAAAACACTCGGATCCGTATAGGAATGGCCACACATGAGACTCCTATTCTAGGGCTAGCTCTAGGAAATCAATGGTTCATCAAACAGACGGAGTGGTCACGCTAACTGATGTCAAATGGGGAACTCTCCTCACGTTTGCGACCGAACCCACATGCCTAGACTCAACTAACCCTAAGGCCAGTTAGTAGTTTCGGAGCTCTCACCACCGCAAAGTTGTGGACGTCCCCGCCACTTGCTCCAAGCCGAAAGAAACATACGGAGATTGGCAGCTTGAAACGAGAACATCGACAATGAAGAGAAGGGAGCGTGCAACTAGAGTTTTTTTTCCCTAAACACATAGGTGACAACCAAAGGGAAGGGGCAAGGGGCATCTGCAGGGACTTAGGTCAGGATTTCACGAATTGAAGTGGGCATGGATGACATTTACCACTCAGAACGGAGCTCCTGCGGTGGAACGCACTCGCCCTCCTCCGTTTCAACTTTCGCCGTTCCACAGTCGACCGTCCGCGAAACCGTGGTGAAAATCAGGCTCTCGAACGCCACGGTCACCATTTCGGGGACGACAAGTCAAAGAAATGGAGCGCCAAACAGGGCCACAGAAAGCTCTATGCCTCGTCCAAAGTTTCCAACCCAAGAGTTCTAGGTTAATGACAGAGTCACATTTTCTTTATATTTAATGAGTATTGTGTTCCTTTCAATTTGTTGATTTTGACAAGCGAAGTAATCTTCGAAGGAAATTAGTATCTAGAAATCTTAAAATATAGCAAGAAGGAATAGTTTTTACTAACCAATATAATACAAAAAAGGGAGGATTTATATTCGTACCACACAATTCTTATGTATTTACATATCTAAACACCAAATTTTCGACTTTTACACGCATATTATCTTACCTATACAGAGAAGGTATATATATTTCATTTTTTTCAAATTAAAATAGTGATATTTTTCAGTGATATAAATGATTTGGGTGGTGTAAATGTAAAATATAAAATTTAGAGGGTAGATATATATAAATATATAGAAACTGGGTGGTATGTATGTAAATGCTCCAAGAAAAAAAATAGTGAAACCAAAATTTAGTAAAAATGAATAATCAATTAATACTTATCATACACTTCTCTCCAAATAAATCTAAGAATTTATTACGCTTCACTTAGGAAACCTAAGGTTTAGAGTCTGGATGTGCGACATAGCTGCCTCCTGCTTTGACAAGGCATGTGAGAGTTTCTCTCCCAGATTTACGAGAGGGAAACTCTCCATGATGTTGTGAAATAGGCTAGCTACAAAGTTTTTCTCATTTCACTACTCTACAGGACTTTGCAAAGCGAATTAGCAGCAAAATTTTTCTCACTTTGTAAAACCTAAATATCACAATTTCTCCAAGGAAAGTTGAAGAAACCAAAGCAAGAGGAGAAATGGACTCCAGGAGAATATTTATGCACTGCATTTCATGTCAGTTGGTAGAGCATCCGCTTCGGTAGTTCACTCTGACCTCACGCCTCCACCCATATATATAGTTATTTTAGGGTTAGGGTTTACGGTTTAGGGCATAGGGTTTAGCCAAGGCCGAGCCCCAATCAACCTTCTATTTATATTAAAATTTAATTTATTTTTTATTCTATTTTTTTCTTAGTTCAGTCAAATAAAAATATGTATACTACCTAAATCTTTCATGTCAAATAAAAAATACCACTATTTTAATTTATTACAAGTAAAATATAATATTTCATGCATATATATATAATGGCGTGTACGCATATTTTATTTTATTTTTGAAGTTAAAATTGTAATTTTTTTAGTGATGGGACAAAACTTAGGTAGTATAAATGCAAACACTAAATTTAGATGCTAGATATGTAAATACATAAAAATTGGGGTATGTATGTAAAAGATCATTCGTTCGGCCGGACAGCCGTGTCAAACTTGCATTATACAGGTTAGTCCAAAGTGATGTCACATGCGCACGATCGGTGGGCTTTCCAAACGGTCAAGTTCCAATCCATGGGCGAAAATTCGATCCGTGTCCAATTTTTTATCCGGAAATTTTACATGTGATTTCATAGTGTTATTATTATTAATCATGTTATAATGTATTCAATTTTAAAAGTAAAGAAGCATTGAATATGTAAAAGTATAAGACAAATAATCATGCAGTCAAAACATATAAATAACGATCTTTATAAGAAGATAAATAGGGAACTAACCCCCACTAATATTATAAAATAGTTTTATTCATCCAAAATACTTATTCAAATCATATGCTATTATATGATATTATGTAACATTAAATATGCATAATGACTATTTCATTTGAAAATTTTTAATGAAAGAATTTATAGTTCACTATTAGCTCATTTTCTTATTTATTTTAGAATTAATCATTGTTGTTAGTGCTCTCCATTAACCTTGTTTGCCCACACTAATCAATGTCAATGTTAATCATCACTCCTGATCACTGCTATTAGGATTTATAATGACATTAATGTTAATTATATTTGGGGGTTATATGGACATTGATTAGTGTGGGACTATTTTGCTTATATTAAGCACGATCGGTTGGTGCTTAATTAATGTTGGGACTATTTTGCTTCCTATAACATTTTATTTTGAAGTTAGAAAATTTTAAAACCTACATACTTGTAATCTTTTCATCACTACCGAGTACCACTTCGAAACACCAATAGAACGGTTATTGCCAACGCATTCCACATCTTCTTAGATGCTGCGGTTTATCTTCATCATTAGGATTTACTTAAACATTTTGTTCCATATTTAACATTAAAATCATTTTTTATATGATTAGAGAGTCAAAATAGTTCACCAATTTTATAGGGGGTCATTTTAATCCTAGAGTTTATATAAGTGTCTAAATAGTCCCCCAGTATTTTAATTTTGAGTTCTAATACTCCTCTATAGAGACTATTTAAGCACCATTTTAAAGTGTTTGGGACTATTTTAAACTTATTTTTATATTTATTTCACTTTCAAAAAAATAATGATAAAATAGTTCAAATAAATGCTCTTAGATTACATTATAATTTGAATATTTTAAAATTCCAAATGTTTCCTATCAAATGGTTGCATATTGTCTTTTAAAGTCTCAAATAATGTTTAATGTGTCATCAACAAATTTTTGTCATCTAACACGAATCTCAATGCATTTTTTGAACAACAAATATTAAAGATTCAATTCCAAGATCATCTAGGGCCCCATTTTCAATAATTTTATATTCAATTTGACTCTCTTCATAAGATGAACCTGATAATACTAAAATTGGTTTAATTATGTTGGGGCTAATAATTTAGAAATTGAAATTTCTATTGAATTTGAGTTATTATTTTATTAGAAAGTTGGATTTATATTCAATAATATAAAATTATGAAAAGTTTGAGTGGTAAGATCTTATGATATGGTATAGACAATTTTCCTTAGAAGCTATTTAAAGAGGTTTTGAACCTTACTTTAGCCATATCCCATGTCCTTACAAAATGTAATCTTACTTATGACCACAATAGATCCAACTCTACTAGACTTACAATCCTGCTTAGAAAGATCAGTCAATTAAAACTAAATAAATATCTCAGAACCATGAAGTCTATTCTAATGAAAGATAAGATAGGTAGAATTGTTATTTATTAGAAGAGCAAAGTAAGAATTTACAACTCAAGTAAAAGAGTCAAGCTCTCAAATTATGAATATTGGTGTACACCACATATATCTAAAATAAAATTTCTAATTTTTTTTTATATAATTTGACTCATATTTAAGTTTTGGGTGCACAACTAATTCATTTATACATTGATTATTACTCAAAATTTAATGGTCATAAGAATTTAGTCACTTTTTCTAAAAGATAATTATCCTCATAAGTCAAATATCACATTATATCCAATGGGAGAAGTGCACATTTAAAAGAATAGACCAACATGAATTATTTTTAGGGTTTCAAATAAATTTTATAGATCATTTTTCTTTGAGTTTTAATTGATTTTATTTTGAATTTTGATTTTTTTTCAGAGTTGCTATCATGGGGAAGAGAATCTATTCTTACAAACAATCCATGCCACACAAAATCAAGTGAATAAGCCTAAGAAAAAAATATGCTTTTTAAGTGCATGGTTATAGAAAGATTGTTCATAGATCATCCTCACATGTGGTACTTAATCTTATTTTATCATGTTACATGAAAATATTAATAAATTAACCTTTGTTTCAGATTAAAAATATGGAGTTTCTCAAGATTTAATATGTTTTATGCCACCTAAATATAGTGATTGATTTAATTGTAAGAAACATCATAGTATAATGCCCAATAAAAAAAAGGAGAGAAACCATCCTCTCACTCAAAATTTGTTTTTGTTATCAAATAAGTATTGTTTTACATTTACAAATAAATAGAATGTATGGTGGATTTTAGGTGAGTGAGGCCCAACTTTAATCAAAATAAAAATTATAACTATTATATATATATATATTATAAGTGGATGTCGCGCGTATAGGCACATGTTTTAAAAAAAGGTTATAGGAAGCAAAATTCTTGAAGTGAGGGGATCAATTCTGCCGGCCTGCCGGGTCAATTGGACCATCTCCAAAGTAGCATTTTCCCCCCAAGTGAACGGCCGCCGTCTTGACCATCATCAGTCTAATCCACGGGAGAAAAATCCTTATAATATATTAAATTTAAGAGATAAAGATACAATCAATATGAAAGGTATGATATATATATATATATATATATATATATATATTAGTGTAGTTGGCCTCTATACGTACTTTTTAAAAAAGGATTGTTATATATATATATCTAAAAAATTATCTCAAATCATACGTTTTGAATGTGACAAGGATATTCTTTCTCAAACACAGGCAAAAAGAATTGATAAAATGTCTTTGATTTGATTGCTCAAGTTGGTTCAGTAGAGAGTTAAGTAGATGCCTTCGTTTTGCTTTTGAGCTTGCTTGTTTATTTGACTTGCTCTAGTCCAATCGGCTCAAGCTCAGATTGTTCTTTTGTCCTTCTCCTGGCTAGATTACCCTTTATCCTTGACTCAAATGGCCATATCCAATTAGATAAGTGGGTCTTCTTGGGCTCCTATCGATGAGTTCTCTTTTGTTGTATTTCCTCTCTTCTGGACTGTTGGATCTTCCTGTGATTCATGCCGGCACAATCTTGATGTACATATTTTATTTTCCCAAATTTCTTACATCTTGAAAGCAATGTTATGATAAGAATGAGAAATTAAATATAAAGGTATATATCATTTATTTTGTAACCATAGCTTTAATAATTGAACTCTCTAAAGGTTATGCTTGTGATTCATATAAAAAGCGTGTGACGGGACTCGTGATATTCCATGTGCTCCCAAGCAGGAAAATGATGCTTGCCGCCTTCGTGAAATCGGTGGCGCATATCGTTTGGAAGGTGAGAAGAAGGGAAAGAAGAAATTTGACATTAAGAAGTGGAAAAAAGATAAGTTGATGGACCAAATAGGGTTATCTGACTCGTTTCTTTGTTCTTGGTGGAAGAAGAGTCAAGCGGATGATAGGGATAGTTTTGGCGACCCAAGTGCATGTTTGTCGAATCGACCTACTGATACACTGAAATTATATGCATTTTTAGACTCATATTTTATACCTATTTTTTGTGATATTATACTTTAATGGAAGGTATTTTGATGTTTTCTTGCAGGTTGTTGATTTTTAGGGCTTAAAGCAAAAATGAAGCAAAAAAGATGAAATTTATAGTCCAAATGACGTTTTTGAGGAAATACTTAGTGTCGGCAGCGCCAAGGTCAGCGCCGACGACACAAAACAACCGAAAGCTAGAGCATTTTTACTCAGCGCCGACGGCTCGGCGCCAAAGGCGGTTCAGACCCCGTTTCTAGAAGGTTCAATGTATTTGGATGATTTTTAAAGAATTTTTTGAGGCACCTCTTGCAGAACCGACCTTGGGCTTTATTTGGGGCCGAATTTCATCAGAAAAGGGCTCATCTATGTTCATTTTTCGCTCTACAACATTCCACCACGCTACATGTCCATAATCCATCTTCATTCCACCACAGACTGGAGTCAATTAGTAATTTTGCTTTCATAGTTTAGAGTTTGTGTGGTGAGATTTAGTGTGAAACTTTCTGTAATAGTGTTGGAGAAGGAGAAAAGTGAGAGAGTTCTTCTTGCATTTCTAAGGAAATGCTACAAAGGATTTGCTTTGAGAAAGAGTTCCAAATAAGTTTGTTTGTTTATTTAGTGTTGTATGAACTTTCTTTTATATATGAAATTTATATTTTGTTGTATGTTTCTCATGAAGTCTGAGTAGTTTCCTTTATCTTTCCCCCTACTCTGAGATCTAAAGAAATGAAGAGATAATATGAATGTGTCATAATTAACATATAAAATAAATTGTGATGATTGTTCAACTCCGAACTTAATTTACTTTTCAATTTGGCCAATTGATTTGTTAAAATATGTTGTGAAACATATGATCCAGAAAATGGAGTATGCGTTCTACAGCAGAGTGAGGATCCATTTGATTTCATGAAGGAGAAATTCGTTCATGAAATAAAGTGCAAATAAATAGGGAAATATTTTTTGTTGGGTGTAGAATTGGAGAATCTTTAGGGTGACAAATTAAAATCTCCAATTTGGTCTTAGTGTTTAAAAACTAAAACTAGAGTTAGCCTTCAGGTGAAGGGAAGTGTGAGCTCTGGAGTGGGAGCTAGTATCCTCCTAGCCTAGCCACGGATTAAACTAGAGTTAGCCTTCAGGTGAAGGGAAGTGTGAGCTCTGGAGTGGGAGTCAATATCCTTCTAGCCTAGCCACAGATTTAGGGACTAAACCTAAGATTAACCAATGATTTTCTATGCACTGTATCAAGGTAGAGAATTAAAATTGCTCCTATTTGGCACAATACATATTATAAATATTTATCTCATCTCATTTCACCAGAATTTCATTGTAGTGGGAAGGATATTTTTTCACATAAAAATCTTCATTACATAAACATATTTAGTAGATTAGTAGTTATTATTCAAAATTTGCATTTCAATTTTGCTAATAGTTAAGTAATTTAGTTTAGTTAATATCTCAACATTCGAAATTAGTGATCGTGATTTCGTTTGATTTTCTGTAAATTTCCTGAAAAAATTTTTCATTGTCAATTTACACCTTCCCCGTGGGATCGATATTTGGGGCTTAAATAGAAAGTTCATTATTATTTGATAACGATATGTATACTTGCGTAAAAACTTATTATTAATAGCCTATAATTATATATATATTGCACCATTTACTTTTCATGTAAGAATCAAGTTTTTAGCATTGTGGTTGTGTCAACTTTATAAATCCTACATATAAAAATCGGGATCAAGTTTTTGGCATCGTTGTCCGGGAAGGTAACGGTTAAATTTAATTAAATTAAATAGTTTTGATAAATTAGGAAATTTAGAGAATATA
>NW_018164443.1:936672-937706 GCF_001263595.1 Phalaenopsis equestris
GATTCAGAATTAGAACGTACTATTAGAAAAATTCGAAAACAACAAAGAGAATTTAAGAATTTGAAAGAAATGATGAATAATATAGAAAATTCAATAAATGAGAATCGACAAAGACTTTTAAAAGATTATGCAAATCCGACAGTAAATGAACTTCATTTAACTATTCGAAATTCTGATGTTGCTGCTAATTCATTTGAGCTTAAACCTGCTATTATCCAAAAGATACAAAATAATCAGTTTGGAGGATCACCTACTAAAGATCCTAACTTACATCTTGCTAGTTTTCTTGAAATTTGTGATATATTTAAATATGACGAAGTGTCTAATGATGTTGTTAGACTTAGACTTTTTTCTTTTTCATTAAGGGATAAAGCCAAGGCTTGGTTAAATTCATTAGCACCTGGATATATTAGAACTTGGTGAGAAGTATCACAAAAATTCTTGGCTAAATATTTTCCACCCTCGAAAACCGCTAAGCTTAGAAAAGATATTATATCATTTTATCAGTTTGAAGGGGAATCGATATATGAAACCTCGAAAAGATTTAAGGATCTTCTTAGAAAATGTCCACACCATGCTTTACCAGATTGATTAATAATTCAAACATTTTATAATGGATTAGTAGGATCATTAAGATCTATTATAGATGCTGTTGCGGGTGGATCATTAATGTTAAAACCTTTTAATGAAGCATACTCTTTAATTGAAGAAATGACTACTAGCAATTTTCAATGGCCCTCTGAAAGGGTAAATCCTAAGAGAGCAGTCAGTATTCATGAATCTGATGCAATGTCTATTTTGGCATCTCAAATTGCTGTTATTTCTAAAAAAATTGATCAATAGGAGTGAACTATTCTCAAATACCTCCAGTATTAGAGGAAAATTCACTAGGACACATTATTGATACTCAACCATCTTATGAAATCTTAAATGCTATAAATAATCAAAATAACAATCCCTATTCTAACTATTTTAACCCTTGATGGAAAAATCACCCTAATTTTAGTTGGAATAATTATAATAATTCGGTGAAT
>NW_018164443.1:938124-940338 GCF_001263595.1 Phalaenopsis equestris
GAAGAGAAGGAAGAAATGAACAACCACAGGTTCTTTTAGAAAAACCATTACCTCCATTTCCTCAAAATCTGAAGCAGAAGAATAAAGATAAATAATTTACAATTTTTTTGGAAATCCTAAAAAAGTTAACAATAAATACTTCTTTTGTTGAAGCTTTGGAACAAATGCTAAGTTATGTGAAATTTTGGAAGAATATACTAAATAAGAAAAGGAAGTTTACATATCATGAGACTGTTGCACTCAGTGAAGAGTGTAGTGCTATTATTCAGAAAAAGCTTCCCAAAAAACTAAGAGATCGTGGTAGTTTTACTATATCTTGTGAAATTGGTGAAAAGTTTTATGGAAAAACTTTATGTGATTTAGGAGCGAGTATCAATGTTATGCCCTTATCAATTTTTAAACTTTTAGATTTGGGAGAAATTTCCCCTACTACTCTAACTTGTCAGTTAGTTGACCGATCAATAACTTATCCAAAAGGAGCTATATAGGATGTACTAGTAAAAGTGGATAAATTTATTTTCTCTGTAGGCTTTATAGTATTGGATATGGAGGAAGATAAAAAAATTCTTATTATTTTATGGAGACGAAGTAAAATTTAATATAGCAAAAGCTATGAAATATCTTGCAATAGAAAAAGATAATGAATGTTTGAGGATGGAAGTAGCTGATTATCTGAGTAATGAACAGTTTAAGAATGAGTGTGAAGATAAATTAAAGTACGGAGAAATTTTTTAGAATGAAGATGAAATAAAAGGAGAAGATTTTGATTATATTCAAGGCAAATTTGAAACGTTAGGCTTGTTGGAAAACGATAGTAAGAATATTATTCTTTCAAGTATTAAACCACCTGAACTTGAATTAAAGATATTACCTATCCATTTAAAGTATGTATTTTTAGGAAAGTCATCTACATTACCTGAGTTAACTGAGATTCAGGAACAAAAGTTGATATAAATATTAAAAAAGTATAAAAAGGCTTTTGGATGGACTTTAGCAGATATTAAAGGAATTAGTTCTTCAATTTGTATGCACAGAATTTCACTAGATGAACAACATGAACCTAAAGCTAATCCTCAGAGAAGATTAAACCCAATAATGAAAGAAGTTGTTAAAAAAGAGACTTTAAAATGGTTAGATGTTGGAATTATATATTCTATTTCAGATAGTATTTGGGTAATCCCAATTTACTGTGTATCGAAAAAGGAGGAGTGACTGGTGGGGGTTGAGGAAAATGAGAAAAAATGAATTAATATCAATAAGACAAGTAACTAGTTGGCGAATTTGCATTAATTATAAAAAATTAAATATGGTCACCATAAAAGATCACTTTCTTTTACCCTTTCTAAACCAAATGTTGGATAGATTGGCTGGGAATAAGTATTATTATTTTTTAGATGGATATACCGGTTATCACCAAATTCTAATTGATCAAGAGGATCAAGAGAAAATAACGTTTACAAGCCCATATGGAATATTTGCTTTTCGTAGAATGTCTTTTGGACTATGCAATGCACCTGCAACATTTCAAAGATGTGTCAATTTTAAACAATTTATAGAACATGGAATGGAAGCGTTTTTGGATGATTTTTTTGTATTTAGAACTTCGTTTGAATTATGTCTTAATAATTTAGAAAGAGT
Organism: Phalaenopsis equestris; assembly: GCF_001263595.1. Classification (NCBI taxonomy): domain Eukaryota; kingdom Viridiplantae; phylum Streptophyta; class Magnoliopsida; order Asparagales; family Orchidaceae; genus Phalaenopsis; species Phalaenopsis equestris. The sequence goes on from NW_018164443.1 coordinate 939,763, forward strand.
TATAAAAGTATGTGAAAAAGTCAATTTAGTATTAAATTAGGAAAAATGTCAATTTATGGTTGCAGGAGGTATTGTACTTGGGCATAAAATTTCTGAAAAAGGCATGGAGGTAGATCCTGCAAAGATTCAAGTTATTGAAAAATTACCACTCCGACTAATGTTAAAGGGGTAAGAAGCTGTCAGCGCTACAGGCGCTACATAAAAAATTTTTCAAAAATAACTAAGCCTCTATGCCAACTTTTATAAAAAGATACGAAATTTGATTTTAATGAAAAATGCATAAAAGCATTTGAATTATTAATGAAAAAAATTAGTCACTGCACCTATAATAGTCCACCTGACTGGGAAAAACTATTTGAAATAATGTGCGATTTTAGTGATTATGTTATTGGGATTATATTAGAACAAAGACACGATAAAGTTTTTAAAGTTATATATTATGCTAGTAAAACTCTAAATGATGCTCAAATTAATTATACTACTACTGAAATAGAGTTAATAGTTATTGTTTATGTCTTTGATAAATTTAGACCTTATTTAATTGGAACTAAATATATAGTGCATACAGATCATTCT
>NW_018164443.1:940859-951754 GCF_001263595.1 Phalaenopsis equestris
GAATCGTAGTGGTCTACTATTTTTAATGATGTTAATGAATAAATTAAAACATGTGATGGATGTCAACGTGTAGGAAATATTCCTAGAATAAATGAAATGCATCTAAATTACACATTGGAAGTTGAAATTTTTGATGTGTGGGGATTAGATTTTATGAGACCATTTATGCCTTCATTTGGAAATATTTATATATTGATTGCAGTGGATTATGTTTCAAAATAGATTGAAGCAATTGCTTTACCTCAATGTGATATATTACTTGCTTAGTTTGGTTTAATATGAATCTAATCAAGTTCAGATCAAGCCATAAAATTACATTTAAAGGTTTCAGATTTAATTAAATAATCAAATAAACTCCAAATTTCATATATTTATATTCAAATCGAGCATATTGACAAGAGTAATCTAATAAGCCTAAGCTCATTTAGTTATGAGGTCATTAAGTCCCTCAAATCAATAAATAACACATATGATCATGGAGGATCAATGTGGGTTGTATGATCTGGTACTTGGAAAAGTTTTTGGCCAAAAGACCGAATTATCCATCCAATAAAGGCTATAAATTGACCTCTCTCTTCACTTAAGAGGAGAGGGGGGCGGGGGGAGTCAAATTCCAGTGTTATTTTATAATGAAAACCCAACAATAATTTCTGCCCTTTGTGGTTGCTGATTGTTATTGACCACCGCCCACAAACTATTGTCGGCCACCATCGGTCGCCCCTACTCACTGTTGTTGGTGAACTCTGCTAGCTAACAACTAATCCTGAATATGTTGTAACAATTTATCCCAAATATAGTGTAACGACATATCCGCATTGTGGTGTAACGAACAACACCAAATTGAAAGTCTGGTGATAACTCTTAGAGAGACTCGACCAACGCCTCCGGCCGCTATCGTCCACCACCTGTTAGCCATCATATATTGCCGTCGGTCGCCCCTATTCATCGTTGTGGGAAAACTCTGCTAGTTAACAATGTATCTAGAATATGGTGTAGCAGCATATATCAAATATTGTATAATAACATATTACAAATGTGATCTAATAAAGTATCCCAAATGTGGTGTAACAAATAACTTCGTTTTGAAATCATAGATATAACTTTCAGCCTCCATAACTACCAACCACCGCTCGCCTCTTTTCTTCACCCTCTGAGAACATAGATAGCTAACGACATACCCCAAATATAAGGGAATGATATATCTCAAGCAACGTGATGTATCTCGAATATGGTATAACAATGTTTCATAAATATGGTGTAAGGAAACAACATTGTATTGAAGATCACACGATAAATTCTGATAATAACTGCATATAACTACCATATTCAAAATAAGACGACATTTTTTGGACTCTTGAAGTTTTCTTTATACTTAACGACATTCTTTGGACTCCTAAAGTTTTCTCTATACTTTATAAAAAGAAATACAGTGCTCATTGTAAAATTATAATCTCGTTTTCCCTAAGGAAAGAAATGCAATCAGCAACTACAACCCCTATGGCCATCTGAAGCTATTTCCGTCACCATCAACGACCTCTATGGCCAACTAACACTATTATAGCCTCCAACTATGGCTTATGTGATCAACAGAAGCTATTGCAGTCACCAACTATGGCCCTTGCGGTTGAAAGATGCTACTACAACTACCAGCTATGTCCTACGTGACAAACTAAGACATTTATAAATAGCTGCTATTGCACTTTTCAACTATGACTTCTGTGATCAACTGATGCAACTACAACAACCAAAACGGACTTATGTAACATATTGCTACTGCACTAACAAATATAGTCTATGTGACCAAATACGATCTATGTGGCTAATTTTTACAGTAACTTTCAACTATGGCTTTCTGGGTTAGGGGGCACCTACCTATGACTTGCATTACCAACTGCTGTTGTGGCTAACTATTACTGCAACTACCAACTACGGTCTATGTGACTGCTATGGCCCATGTGACAAATATCTACTGCAGCTTCCGACTATGGTCTTTGTGTCCAACTAACCCTATTGCAGTTACTAATTGTGACCTATGTGGCTAACTACTACTGCAGTTTTCAATTATGGTCTCTATGACCAACTGAAATGTAACTACCGATTATGATATATGTAACCAACTACGATCAATAACTACAACTTTCAACTACGACCTCAATGGTCGGCTAACGCTACTACAACAATCAACTGAGGCCTATGTGACAAAAAATAACCTTAACGGCTTACTGTTACTGCTACTGCCAACTACTACTTATATGGATAAGTGTTATTGCAGCATTTAACTATGGCCTTTGTAGCCAACTAAACCACAACTATCAATTATGGTCTAACTGATGCTACTGAAGATATCAACTATGGCCTATGTGACTAACTACTACTGAAGCTTCCAACTATAGATCACTGTGGCCAACTAACACTCTACATCTACTAACTTTTGAATATGTGGTTATTTACTACTACAAATTCCTACTACGATCTTTGTGGCAAATTGACGCTCTTTCAATCACTGACTACAATCTTTATAGTCAATTACTACCTTTGAGCAACCAACTACGACCTTTATAGTTCACTATTATTATTAGAACAAAAAAACCACGCTTATTATAGCCCAATTATAGCCATTATAACTAAATTACTATTGCATGTATTAACTGTCAACATTGTAATTACATTCTATCTAATTCAGGAAAAAATAGACCTATGTACTTAAAATCATATAGTAGATTATTTTTATTAGCCTAAGTTCTATAGTTTTTTCACTTTATAGAAGGATTTTTACATGTAAGAAAATTTAGTACCCCATCTTGCTACTTTTTTGTTCTGTGTGCGCCAAAATTTTGAGCAACACAACATTAAAAATGAATCTTCCGACACATAAAAATGTATATTCAAATTTAATTAAAATAAATATGTTATTAATTGAATTTATTTTAAAACTATGTAATATAAAAAAAACTAATAATTTTGTATTAGGTGTATTTCCAAAATAACTTTAACGAAGACTTTGTTCTATTTAAAGTTAGTAAAAAAAATATGTGGATTTAAATTATTATTATTATTATTTTATTTTTTGTTGGAAAATGTATTGCGATCTCATGATAAAAAGTGATACACTCAACTAGTCCACCAGGTAAGTGCATTTAAATTATTTTTTAAATACCACTTTATTGCCCAATTTTTGACCTAATTCTCCTCGGAACCCCATTTTAAATTGGTCTGTTTCAGCAAACCGAGCAAGCAAACCCCGAGCAAATTCGCAGCAACGTAAAAACAATGGCCGATCTCTACCGTAACGCCAATCAAGTCAAGTTGTACGCCTCAATCCGGCCGACCTACCCACCCGAGCTCTTCCAATTCGTCGCCTCAAAAGCTCCAAGCCGCCACCTCGCCTGGGATGCCGGAACAGGGAGCGGTCAGGCTGTCGTATCTTGCTCCTCCCTCTTCGACTTCGTTGTAGCAACCGATTCCAGCCCTGAACAGATCTCCCATGCCCCAACCCATCTCCCCAACGTTCGTTTCGTTGTCACACCCCCATCTCTTCCTCTCACCGATCTCCACCGCCTCGTCGACCTACCTGGCTCCATCGACCTCATGACCGTTGCCACGGCTCTCCAATTACAGCAACACATATCAACGAGGAATTGGTAATGTTTCCTATTTCTAACTCCATACCTTCTCTCCTCTCTGTACCTCACAATGTTACATATGGAAGGGATGAAGAATTCGAGTGATATGTGCTGCTGTAATTGGAAGACTGAGATGTTGCTGGAAATTTTCTAGAGAAATCTTTTTTGTTTTTTTTTTCCTCCCTTAATTTTCAAGGTTCTTAAGAATTGCAGATATCCCTAATTTGTGAATTTTTACCTGAATATTACCACACTTGTTGGCTTCCCCGTTTCTAGACAAGGCCATTTGTAGGTTTGATTCTAGTCGAGCTCTTATGAGTTCGGCTATGATTAAAATCAAAATTATTTCGATTTTATTTGACTTAGACTCAAAATGATTTGATTTTGCCGAAGTTTTATTGATAAAAAATAAAAATACTATTCCGCATGAGTAGCCTTTCATAGTGTTGGTTTTATTTTATATATAGTTTGTTTTCAAAGGAAGCAGGCTTTCAAAAGAGTTTTGATTTTGAAAGGAAGAATGAACCCATCTCGAATATTTAATTATTTAAATAATCGAACATGACATTAAAGTAATTTGTCATCTCGAAAGATGAAGATATCACTTAGTAATGAGTTTAATTATTCAAACTAAGAAATTTAATTGTTTGGTCTGCAAAAACGTCAATAGATCTTTCCCCCATATCATCCCAAAATTATATAGAGTTTAGATTATCAGGGATAATGATTTCCTATAGGCGCAAGCCTCTATAGTTAAATTACATCTTAAACATTCAAAATCACTTAAAAAAATTATGGATTAAAATTGAAGTCATGTCTTGAAGAATTCAAAGTTTAGTTTCCACGACTGATTATAGGAAAATCAATTGGGAAAGACACAATGTGTAGCAGTTATGTCTGAAACCGAAAGGAATGAAAAGTAGAAGATGTCGAAAATACTGATAAAACCTCAGTCACATCTTAACTATCCTATGATTTGACTTTACATTTTAAAGAGAAGTTTTTTAATATTTCAATCCTACAATTTATTTGAAAATTTAGGACTTCTATTGCACAACATACAATTATGCAAAAGTCTAAAAAAAATATGAGGATTTATATCATATTAGATAAACAATATTGAAATTCAAAAAAATTAGGACTTATATTGCACGACATAAAATCATGCAAAAGCTTAAAAGGGTGTGAGGATTTACATCATAATAAACGTCCAACCTCAGAATCCTAGAAACTTATGTCAGACTCGTTAATCAACATCATCTGAGATAACGTCGATGGTTTAGTTGAGGTTCATCATTCGCTTCATGTTTCGTCTTATTTGGATATCTCACATGTTGATAGTTGACTATCCATAACACCACCAAACTCTATAAAGAAAATGACTCAAGAAAAGAAGAAAACAATGTCTTGAAAGGCCTAACCTAGGTTCATATTATTTACTTAAAATAGCACTACAAAACATATTTAGGTTAGTGGGTATGTAAAAAGCTTATTATGAAAGAAGAGACTATTGAAAACTAATTAAATTTTATTTTATGCAACACTAGTCAAGATCCTACGGTTATGTTATCCCGGTACTGCTGATGGTTTTGGATTTACTTAGCTAAGAGAGGTAGTTAAACCTGCTCAAACTAGAAGACTTTTGCTATCAACCATGTGTTGCATTGTCTAAGAAGCTCTCATAAATTTGAAGGGTGAAGACTTCAATTTGGAGTTTTATAGTATAAGTCCTTATTTATACTTCAATCACTTCTACCTAGGTTGGAAATATTTTTTAAGGCTTTATCTTCATTTCATTAACAATTTTGTTCAATTATTTGAGTTGCAACACCTCTATATCTTACATTTAGTAAGTGAAAAGGTAATATATTATCATAACTTTTACCCATTTATAACCTTTTGCATATTATATTAATTTGATTGAAGTTCCAACAAACCCATCATGTTTCATTCTTTACAGTAATATATTATCATAACTTTTACCCATTTAGCCCCTAATATAATCCAATTTCAATTAAAAGAAATTTTCAAGTGTTAATATAATATTTATAGATATACCTTTCTAAAGAAAATTTAAGAAACTATCCTATAATACTCAAATTTACTGTCTAATTGAATAAAATGATCGCCCATAGGCCAACTAATATTTTAGAAGTTATTTCATAAATTTTCAAAATATATTTCATCTTTTAGAATTATTTATTTTTATAAATGCAAAATTACAAGAAAATTTCTTTTAAGTGGCTAATATATCTTTATTGTTCATGAGAAAATTACAAAGATATCACAGGTCAAGAAGTTCAATCAAATATAATTTGATTTTATTTGATTTATATTTTGAATTATGTGAATTATTGTTCCTTTAATGGTTTAAAAATCATTTAAAATTTATTTGATGTTATTATATACTGATTTTATTTTTTTATTAAACTCTCCTAATCTTTCTAAATTCAAAACATTTTATTCTATATTTTTATAATTTTCCTTTAATTTTCTATGATTTTTTAAAGTTCTGTTGAACTAAAAGGATTTTATTAATTCAGCTCCACCATGTAAGCCTCCCTTTCCACGCATCGTGCTCCGAATGGTTGTTCTATTCGTGTCAGCCTCCCCTTCAGCTCTGCCTTCCCGATCCCGTGCAGGATCCAAATATCGTTGCTCCATATGAATTCATCTGAGTCGTCTATTTTAAATAGAATAAAATGGAAGACATTGGTTTATCGTCCCAATTGGACCAAGATGCGAGCATCGTCCGCACAAAGCTTGTAGATCTCCTTCATCACTCAATGAATTTCAAAAATTTAAAGCTCTACATGTTCATCACATCAAGACCTATCTATCTAATGACCAAGTTCATATAACTTTCATGTTTGTTTCACGAAGCTTTGAAACTGAGACAAATTTAAGAAAAATGTCGTGCTCCGATTGGTTGTTCTATTCGTGTTAGCCTCCCCGTCAGCTCTGCTTTCCCGATCCTGTGCAGGATCCAAATATTGTTGCTTCATATGAATTCATCTGAGTCGTCTATTTTAAATAGACCATGTGTTGCATTGTCTAAGAAGCTCTCATAAATTTGAAGGGTGAAGACTTCAATTTGGAGTTTTATAGTATAAGTCCTTATTTATACTTCAATCACTTCTACCTAGGTTGGAAATATTTTTTAAGGCTTTATCTTCATTTCATTAACAATTTTGTTCAATTATTTGAGTTGCAACACCTCTATATCTTACATTTAGTAAGTGAAAAGGTAATAGGGGTACTTTTGCAAATTCTAAGAAACATACAAATCTACCTCAAAACCAACTCAAAGTTCATAAATTCTGACAGTATTTTGTTTTTCGTGTCTTAATGAAATGTTCCATGTTAAATCTTAGTGATTTTGAATTATATATATTTCATTTTGAAATTCCTAAAGTAGTAAAAATAATTTTACAAAATTGAACTAAACAACAAAACTATCCTAAATTACTTTCAAAATAATCAAAATTAACTATATATCTACTAATGTATTCTTCACTTATTTGATTCAAGTCAATTCTTAAATTTCAATAATTTTATTTAATTGAATTTTATTTTAATGTTAACATAAGATAAATTTGTAATTTTACCAATTTGATTAATTTTAATGTAAATTGTTATGCAAATTCAAATTTATAATGGGGGATTTCAATCAGCCAGTTAAATAACTCCAAACAATAATATCCACCATTTAATCATCCAAACACTAAGGCTTCAAATTATCAACAATTTGCTAATTACCCTTATAACCTTTTGCATATTATAAACTAACCCATCATGTTTCATTCTTTACAGCAATATATTATCATAACTTTTACCCATTTAGCCCCTAATATAATCCAATTTTGATTAAAAGAAATTTTCAAGTGTTAATATAATATTTATAGATATACCTTTCTAAAGCAAATTTAATAAAATACTCAAATTTACTGTCTAATTGAATAAAACGATCACCCATAGGCCAACTAATATTTCAGAAGTTGTTTCATAATTTTTCAAAATATATTTCAATTTCTAGAATTATTTATTTTTATAAATGCAAAATTACAAGAAAATTTCTTCTAAGTGGCTAATATATCTTTATTGTCCATGAGAAAATTACAAAGATATCAGAAGGTCAAGAAGTTCAATCAAATATAATTTCATTTTATTTGATTTATATTTTGAATTATGTGAATTATTGTTGCTTTAATGGTTTGAAAATCATTTAAATTTTATTTGATGTTATTATATACTGATTATATTTTTTATTAAATTCTCCTAATCTTTCTAAATTCAAAACATTTTATTTTATATTTTTTTAATTTTCCTGTAATTTTCTATGATTTTTTAAAGTTCTGTTGAACTAAAAAGATTTTATTAATTCAGCTCCACCATGTAAGCCTCCCTTTCCACGCGTCGTGCTCCGATTGGTTGTTCTATTCGTGTTAGCCTCCCCGTCAGCTCTGCTTTCCCGATCCTGTGCAGGATCCAAATATTGTAATAAAATGGAAGACATTGGTTTATCGTCCCAATTGGACCAAGATGCGAGCATCGTCCGCACAAAGCTTGTAGATCTCCTTCATCACTCAATGAATTTCAAAAATTTAAAGCTCTACATGTTCATCACATCAAGACCTATCTATCTAATGACCAAGTTCATATAACTTTCATGTTTGTTTCACGAAGCTTTGAAACTGAGACAAATTTAAGAAAAATAGATGCATATCTTGATTCGATGGCAGTCTTCGTGATCCAATAAATGTATTAGCTTTGCAAGGATCCAATAAGTATACTCCAAGCTTCAATTGCAAATTCCAAAATCTTCGTGTATTAGTTTGATCAAACATGTTTGCTCCTTAGTTGAACAATAGTCCAAGGAGCTCATGGCTTGTGCAATTCATTAGGGGAAGTGTTTTTCTCACTCATGTATGCTAATAGAGATGTTAGATTGAAGGATCGAGCTAAGAACGGTGGTAATTTGATATTTTATAGTTTGGGTGAGTGCTTTAATGGTGGAATTATGGTCTTAGAATGATGGAATTAATACAAGGAGAATGTTGGAGCTCTAACGAGTTGTTTAGGAATGATTTTGACAGGACTTCACCAAGGGAATGATTGCTTATATCTTGAACCCAAGAATGAGCTCCATTTATAAGCTCGGCTAGGGGTACAGATGCTGCTCCTATTAGTGCAATCCATTTTACCTTGGATCAGTGAGGTGGATCTGACTCAAGCACAAGCATCCAATGAAGGTAAGCCAAGCGGATAGAGCCTCCAATGAAGATGTGACATTGTGGAATTGAATTCATGGCTAAGCTTGGCCCACTGGCCATGGCCATGAGTTGGCACATGTGCCCACTCTCTTACTATTGGAATTTAGTCGAGGTGGTTTTGGGGAGAGTCAATAGGAAAGTGCCATGGTGGGAGGTGGTTAAAGGCAAGATGTCTAGCTTTGGTGAAGGTTCTAGCAATGGCTCAAGTGGGTTCATATGGGGCTTGGATTGAGCTCAAAATGGTGTGGTTTGGTGCCTGATATAGGTTGCACAAATCAACAAGATGATTGGTTCAATGAGGGGCCAACATTAATTTTTTTTTAAAAATGATTTATGATAAACTTAGTTGTGGCTCAAAAGTCGGTTCAAAAGAGATTTGAATTGATTTTAAATTTGGATTTAATTGGAAGGAATTGGCATGATAATTCAAGGCAACATTTGGGTGAGAATAAGGTTTTGAAAGATAACCAAAGGAAAGCTCCAAAGTTTGTGTAAATTTAAAAAAAAAACCCATCATGTGAGGAGGTGTGTGTGTGAGTGCAATTTTGAGTATTTGTATTTTCTTTTTATTTTATTAATAAAGTTGGTTGTAAAAATTATCTCCTTGAATTTTATTTCACTATATGTATTTTTAATTTTGGAGTTCTTATGTATTATTATTTTTTTATCTTTTATCTTTTGTGGATTTAATAAATTTTATTTTGAAAATTTAAAGATAGTATTTATGGATTTTGAAAGATTTTCTTTTAAGGGGATTGCAATTTCAAATGATTTAATGAAGTTTGATAAATTTTTCTCTTTTCTTATTAAAATAATTGAATAAAAAAATTAAAAAGATAACTATCTTTCTTAATCTTAAAGAGTGTTTCGTAATCAAGATGAGCTTTCTAGAAGTTAAGAGTAAGAGTTATCTAGAAGTGAATGAAGGAGACTGAAGGTGCCTCAAAAAAAGAATCGCCACCAAACCTAAATCCTCAAACTCAAAAGATTATCTTAAGGCTTTTGAAACCTACAAGAACTCCACTTGAGTTTAAATATGTTGGCCTCAATCAACCCAAACAAATATTGAGGATTTAAAACTAAGCATATGATATTACAAGGAGTCGAGAAATAGTTCAATTTCTAATTAGAGTGAGTCCTAACACTAGTCCTCTAGGAGAGTCATTAGAAAAATCCTAAGTCTAGATCCTAGATTCTAGAGAGAGAAAGAGAGAGGCCTCATAAAAATGAGGTCAACAAATGGACCCCTAATAGGTGTGGTGTACCGGACAAGTAGAATGAACAAAAGATTGAATTGATATGAATTGGAATGAGATTTTGCACTGAAAAATCTTAAACAGAAGATCTTCAGGGAAGAGAGACCGAATTTGAATTTTAGATTTTCATTTGTTTGTTTGAGAAATGTTTTTAAAACTATAAAAAGTTCTTGCTGGTATTTTTTAATCAACAGAAGACTAAGGAATGTTGAAAAGTTTGATTCAAAAGAAATAATGGATAAGAGTTTCTTCAAAGAAGAAACATCTAACATCCACAAAAAGGAAGAAAATGACTAGCTTAAGGTGAAAAAATCAAGGAAAGGTTACCCAGAGGAGACATTATGCTCAACCTCAAGAAAATATATCTGTTACATTAGAAAATAAAGTCAAGAGTCTCACATCTAATCAAATAGATGACCAAAGGATTCAAATTACGAAGGAATGCTAGAGGACTCATATTCATCTCAAGAGCTGATACAATAAATAGCTGTTACATTGGGAAAGAATGTCCGGAGACTCATATCTAACCCAAGAAGTGAATGAAGGAATCATATTGAGAAGGAATGTCAGGGGACTCATATTCAACTCAAGAGTTGCTTGAAGAAATATTTGTCACATTGGGAAATAAGGACATGAGATTGATATCTAACTAAAGTGGTGAACAAATGAATTAGATTGAAGGGGAATGTCAGAGGACTCATATCCAACTCAAGCGTTGATTGCAAAAATACCTGCCACATTGG
>NW_018164443.1:951854-952978 GCF_001263595.1 Phalaenopsis equestris
CCTGCCACATTGGAAAAAAATGTTAGGGGACTCATATCTAACACAAGATATGAATGAAGGAATTAGATTGAGAAGGAATGCCAAGGGAATCACATCCAACTCAAGAGCTAATCGAATAAATAATTATCACATTAGGAAAGAATGTCAAGGGACTTATAATTAACCCGAGGTGAATGAAGAAATTAGATTGCGAATGTTGAAACGGAGCGGGAGCTCCGTTGTGAGCGATAATTGATGTCGCTGTCCCTCTTCAATTCATGAAATACTTGACCATATCTGTGCAAATACCGCTTGCCCCCTCCCCTCGTTTGTCACTTGTGTCTTTAGAGCTTAAATCGATTGCGCTCACCTCCTTATGTTGTCGATGTCGTAGACTAGTCGCTTCCCTCTGTTGAAAGTTTTTCATTTATGACTTTTTTGTGTTTTTGGTTTCCATCTGCTTCATTGCCTCGTTCAGCTTCACAGAAGGCCAATATACACTGTGTTTGGCTTCTGTATTCGGTTATGTGCATTGTTTTTCTGTTTCTCTAAAAATTTTGTTGGACATATTCTTTATATGTCTGTTCGGATGTAGTAAGTCAATTTACTTGTTATACCTCTTCTTCAATGTAGAGAAACAATTGGGGGGTGGGGGAGGGGGGAAAATTTTGAGCATTAGTTCCTTTTTCTTTTATTTGAAAGATTTTTACCTATGACAATGCATTTGTTTTGATGCAAACTTGAAGGTTACATGTCAAATAAGTTAGCAGCGTTTATTTCTCTCATGATTAGTTAGGAGAATTTATTGAAGGATAGAAATATGAGTGCTATATTTTTTCTTCTACATTGTAAACTCCTAATGCAAATCTCTTGTGCAGAGCGCTGCCAAAAAAGTGGCAGGGGCAAATCTTTATTTTTAATTGAGCAAATGAGCCAATTACCCCTATTACTAGTAAATTTACAAAGTTCAGGTGGGGCAACTACCCCTTCTCAGGTCAACATGGGTCTGCCCATGACAGTGGTGAAGCTCGAGATTTCTCAAGACCTTGGAGCTCCCTTCAGTTCTCTCATATAAATCATGACCTCCCTTATAAGAGAGTATGGGGTATATTTATAGACATCCTCCGTAAATAATGCTTGAATTT
>NW_018164443.1:953078-961306 GCF_001263595.1 Phalaenopsis equestris
CAACCGACAACCCCCCTTGATGTAAGTGATGTAGCCTCTAGAATATGTCCTAACGTTAATGTGGGCATAGATAATTCATCCACTTCTCATTTTTCACCTTCTCCCAAGTAGTAATTTTGTTTCGACCTCTCTATCTCTCTCTTTTAGATTCTCCCACCACAAAGAGGCATTTTTTTAGCTTTATGACAGCAAGCTTCATTCTTCTATCAACTGACACCTCCTTGTATTCAACAATCATCTTGACTGTCTGCAGCCACTCAACAAAGTCATCTAGATTCATTCACTCATTGAAATCCGATAGGTCTACCTTCACTTACAGGTATCTCTGTCCTCTAATAGTCACTTCATCCCTCAACTTTTTCTGATATTGAATCCCAAAACTTTGTGGCCTACCTTCCTCTTTACTAGAATCATCCTCATGGAAGGGATTAAAAAAGTTTCTCCCTCTCCTTGAATCTCGCTATCATGATCGACAGTGACCTCGCAATGGGTCTTTTCATCAATTTCAGAAAGCCATTGTTGAAGTCGGTGGAGTTGCTGTTGCACTTCTTCCATGGTATGTTTACGAACGGTGTCTGGCATTTGTTTCCTCAGTGACATGATTGGGGTTTAGTTTTAGGGAGATTAAAGAGGGTGTATGGGGGTTCTTTAGAGTGGGAAAGAAAATTTTGGGTGTCTAATTTGAAAAGGGATGGTTTTGGATGGAGTTTGGGTTGGCTACGGTGGGTTTTTGTAACTCTAGGGTGGGAATAGAGCTAGACTAGTTTTGGTATCAAATGATACTGGAGCGTTGGGGGGCTATTTAGGGGTGGCAACAGGTATTTGGATGGCTGAAACAACAGGAAAACAGCTTAACAGGGCGGTTTTGATGGCAACAACAAAGGGATGGGAGGAAGACGACTGGTACCGCTGAAAAGCAATGAAGAGTCACATTCGGGGTGGTTGCAACAAGGGAGAAAGAGACAAGGAACATTGCGGAAGGATGCAAAAGGGTAGAGGAAGGATAAACACCATCTTGAGTGAGAGATACATCCAGAACACCACTCAGACCCTTGGGTACAACCTTCGAAGAAAAAAGAGAGATGCCGACGACTGTCCTGAACAAACAAACGACAAAAATTGAAAATTTAACACGACAAAGCAACATGTTATGCACTAGATAACTAGGAATGGCTCCATTCCAATTGGATGGCTGTTCCTTGGCTTGAAGGGCTGTCCGACTCAGAATCCTAGACCGGTTTGGTCTAGATGTGGGGATGTTACTCCTGTGCCCGTCACCCATGAAGCCCTCGTCAGTTTTTCTTCTTTTTTTTTTTGTTTTTTTTACAGTATTTATACTAAGTTATTTTCAGTTGTGTGCTCTCCTATTGCAAAATTGTGCTGCTTTTTCATTCATAAAAAACAAAATAAAGTTTATCTTATTTTCTTTATTTATTCATTTCAACAATATTATTACTCCATAACCCATTCGGTTAATATGAATTGAATAACACATTTTTAGTACGAACCAAGATGATTTTTTGCAGAAAGTATGAAAAACAAATATGTTCTTCAATAACAGAAACAAAAAAAAAATCGAATACGTAAAGATAAGCACTTATAATTTGAGAGGTATGTGATCTCTTTTAAACTCCCCCTAACACTTGCAAATTAAGAGATAGGTGATGTTTTTCAAACTCTAATTTTAAGACTTAGGCATATCATATAACCTACAATAATAAATAATAAATAATAAATTACTAAATTGTCCTTAAGTGACGACGTAACAATACTCCCCTCCAAAAAGATACTTTGTCTTCAAGGTGGCAAAAAAGAAGCTGCTACTGGATCAAGTCGTTTGACTCGCATGTGTCGCCCTCATCTGGGATTCCTTTTTTTTTTATTCAGAAATTCGTAGTGACCCTTATTTGTTCGAAATGCAGTCTTTTGCACATTCTTCGGCCACATCCAAACATGTTGGTACAATGACTTCAAGTCAATCTTAGAGACTAATGCAACCCAAAAAAACTCCTTCAATAGCTCATCGATTGTCGTAATCTTTACCAACTTTGTATCACGTCTCTTCCATGCTTTGCAACTCGATCCAAAATCCTAGCCTTGTGCCCTGAATTGCCTTCATCATGATCTTGAACTTTATCGAAGTCTTGCACAAACTGAGGTCCCTACGAAGGACCCCAACCTTGCCTCCCTTTTGAATACTTTGCAGCGTCAAAATCAGTCTCTTACACTTTCACTTGCATTTCTTCATTTGTCTCGTTCCCATCATTACTTCTGAATCGCCTTTTGCCAGTAATGCTGCAACACCAAAAGACACTGACACAATTGGATGCAACTTTGCGCAGAGGTCCCACCCACCATGATTCCCAGTTCCAAAATCCTTCGAATTGATCTTCTCCAGCCCTGAATCTCAAGTCATCCTATTTCGCCTGCCACTGCTCATTCCAAACCTTTCAAATGTCGCGCAATTCCCTTCAGATGTTACCGCTCGAATCCACTCTAGATTCCTTTGTTGAATTGCACATGCTTCCAATCGATCCAATTGTCTGGATGTCACACTATTCCTTCTAGGTTCTTTCACTCGAGTTTGCTTCCATTTTCTTCGCTTGATCTCACAGCTCTCGAGACACCATGCTAATCTTCCTGAATGATACAACTCGCGTTCGCTTCTGATTCCTTCACTCGATACGACAACTCTAGCTCTGCCTAAAGTAACAATGCTGCCCTGATGTCACATAATTTCTTGAGATTGTTGTTTCTCACGTCCATTACAGACGTCTTCAATTAAAAAAAAAAAGAACACTCAATCCGAATACAAAAAGATAAACCCCAACAATTTGAGATGTACACGATCTTGCTAAAATCCTAACCCAAACACCTAGAATTGGAGAGGTACGCGATCTCTTCTAAACTCTTACACTAATACTCAATATTGCAATCTCGTTGCATAACCCCAATCCTAAATATATTAGCCCTATTTATGCCTCACAATAATAAATAATAAATTACTAATTGCCTTAAGCGCCAAGGTAACAGTTCTCTCTAAGTTAACTTTTAAAGCCAGTAATATGCATGAGGCATTTACATACTTATCACCCAATTCCTACATATTTACACATCTATCACCTAAGCTATATTACATTTATGGCACACAAATCTTTCATATCACATGAAAAAATACTACTATTTTAACTTAAAAAAATAAATGCACTTTTTCATGCATAGTTAGGGTGACATATATGTAAAAATTGAACTTTAGGTGTTAGATATGTAAATACATAAGATCTAAGTGTTATGGATGTAAATCTTATATACGAGCATTTACACTTCTGTCTATCCGTGGAATCTGCCTCATACCTAACTGTAGGATTGTTACCATAATCTCTTAATTTTGTGCAGAGCAATTGTTTCACTTCAATTGAGAGCTTTTGTATTTAATAGCTTAGAATTTTACTTAACTCAAGCGCTTTATTAGTGTAAACTGTGTGGACGAGAGGGAAGCATTCAGATGATTACAGGAGAGGGTCAACCATTGACTCTAGGGCAAAGTGAAAGAGAAGAATTTTCCAGGTTGATGATTTTTGATGGCAGGGGTCTTGCGCCCACTGATTTCTCTTTCTCTGATGGTTGGAAAGCTCAATCTGTAAGTCACAACACTGTTCTAATTACATACGCAACACACACTTCTCATGTATTTACTTATCTCACACCTGAACTTTCATATTTATATACATAGCACTTTGGGGTTTTAAACCTTTGCATGACAAGTTGTATTTTACTTTTAAAAAATGATAATGTTGCTATTTTTTATGTGATATTAAAGATTTGAATGCTATATGTATAGATATGAAAGTTTAGGTGTGAGATATGTAAATACATAAGAATTGCATGCTTTGTATTTATATGCCCCTTGGGAGATTTACATACGTAGTACACAATTCTTATCTTTCTACATATCTCTCGCTTAAACTTATTCATGAAAATATGTACTTCACTTTTAAAAGTGATAATAATGCTATGTTTAATGTTATATTAAAGATTTGAGTGATATCTGTTTAAATATGAAAGTTTAGGTGTGAAATATGTAAATACATAAGAATTGCGTGCTATGTATGTATATGTCCTTCATTAGGTTTACATATACAGCACATAATTCTTATGTATCTACATATCTCACACCTAAACTTTTATTTTTACATAAATAGCACTTTGTTGTTTTAAAATTATGCATGAAAATTTGCATTTCACTTTTAAAAAGTGATAATAGTGTTATTTTTGATGTTATATTAAAGATTTGAGTGTTATATGTGTAAATATGAAAGTTTAGGTGTGAGATATGTAAATACATAAGAATTACGTGCTATTTATGTATATGCCCCTTTTGTATTTTTTTTTCTGATTTACTCGCATTATGGTGTCATTTTGATTTCTTTATGGCGGCATGTTTTGCTTTTGGACTTTGGAAAAGTAATTATTGTTGCATTGCTGCTTCATCATTTGATTTGTTTCTTTTAGTAACAAATAGTATCTCATTAATTTATGATGCAGCTAGCAAAAGAGAAATTCTTGCGGTAAACTCTTGTAAAACATAACGATTTTTGCTTCCTTAAGAGTAAAACCTATAGTACGTAAGCTTGATATACCAAATATATTATAATCCTAGGGTACTTAAATTAGTTTTAATGATGGAGTCAACAACCAAGAGCACTCAAAATGAGACTTATTTTACTCCAAAGGAAAGAAAATTAATAATTTTCTAATATTATAAAGTGTTTCCATGAGAAAGTTTGATGATAAAAAAGAGTACTAGTTATGATCGAATATCTTGTAAGAGCTAAGACACCCTGAGAAAGGGTAGTGGGGGTGAGGTGAATTGGGTGTGCATCTACAAAATTAAATTTCTTTTTAGATTCTCTCAATTAAAAAAATCAACTAAACCTGCTGAAATATTTAGCCAATGAAACACATAATCACATAAGTATACAAGTATATTGGGGTCTAAACGAGCTGAGCTTGAGCGAGCCAAGGCTTTGTTCGTCCTCTGCTCGTTTGTATCAACTCGTGTTTGGATTTGACTCGTAAGAAATTTGTTCGTCTTCGGCTCGATATTGATCTATCTGTTCGAATTGATTTGTGTTCGGATCGATTTTTCAAGCTTTTAAAAAATTAATTAAAATTTGTAGGGTATAGGTTTCAAACATGCACCATTCTTTTGCAAAAGAAGGCATCTAACCTGTCAATCACATGAATTATATTGATTTAATCCTATATATAAATTTATATAATATAGTATTATGTAAAAATATATATATAATTTCCTTATTTCAAGCTAAAAGAGCCGAAAACGATCAAACAAATGGTTGTTCGTGTTCGCCTCATTTATAGTTTGAGCTTAAAAAATTATTTGAGTTCAGCTCGCTCGTTTAAAAACAGTTTGAACACGAGCTACTTGGCAAGCCGAACACGAGTTGTTCGTGAACAATAAGTTTTTTTAACACCCCCACAAGTATAGGTGATATGGTGTATAATGATCTGTATTAATCATAATCTAAGCTATATAGCTATCAAATTTGTTTCAAATAAACCTGCCTATGAGCGAAGTTACACAAACATGTAATGGTATTGAATATTGGGTTCAAATTTGTTTCAAATAAACCAGCTTATAAGTGTAGTCACACAAACATGTAATGATGTTGAATATTGGGTTTAAGCTGATTGTAAGAGTGTTGAAACTGTCATGCTCGATACAAATAAATTAACGCTACCACACAAGCTTATGTACTTCTGAGTTAAACAACATCAAAGCATCACACAAGTGTCCACAGCTTCTTGCACCCGAGATTTTGCTATTTACAAAAACTAACACCCATGTGATATTCTTAAACTACCGAACCAATGTATTTACACGTGCCAAGATCAAACCATTTGAGGATTTGATGGGTGATAGATTTCTAATAGCAATGTTTCGGGTGCTATGTATGTAATTGCCCCTTCTAAAAAATAAAGAAACGGGCACAAATTTTTTTTCATGTTTTAGTACCGAATTGACCTGCATTAAGGCCTAATTTTCACTCGGAATAGCATTAAACTATCCTAGCTACATCTTCTCAACACAACAATATCATTTCTATTTTAAGATAATAGACCTAAACTTTATTCGTTGAAAGTAGCTCTGATAGCAACACTAAATTGCATCATAAAGTGTTGGATTGTAGTAGTTCTTCTAAGTTAAGAATTTCAAATCCTATAATTTATAATTTTTTTGGGTATGTATTTTTTATTCAGATTGATAATCCAAACGAGGGAAACTTGATCCAAGGGTTATTATGTGTTTTTTGGGGGTAATCTTTAACTCCTGAGGGTTATAATTGCTATCATCCACTTTTCAAACGGTTCTATATCTTGACTAATGCCACCTTTTCATAGGATTTCTTTTAGTGATCTTTCTTCATCGTCAAAATCCATGTCGCCTACGTTCTTAGCTAGTATTGGAACAATTAATGCAATTTGTGTTTTGGTGCCATTACTATGAAATATATGCTGTCAACAGTCATGTTTAACTTTATCCTGAAGCTTATTCTTTCTTTGAGTCTATATCTTATTTATTATGCTATGCTTCACTTGATTCTTTTTTTTAGTGATAATTACATACAGAGCACGAAAGCATTCATATTTACAAATTAAGCACCCATGTGATTTTTTGAACAATTGAACCGGTGCATTTATACTTGCACGACCAACCCATTGAGAAATGAATAAAAATGAAAAATTTGGGTTGGGGATTTATCATGAATTTTGATATTTGAGTGAGAATTTGAAAAATGGATGAAAGAGGATGCTTGATTTGTAAATAGCAATGTTTGGGTTGCTCTATACGTAGAGGGCAATCTTTATTCAGTGTGCGATCGATTGCTCGTAGAGGATAATCTTTATTTTGGAAATTTACTTACATACATCATAACTCTTATGAATTTACATATCTAACATCTAAAACTTGATATTTACATTTATAACACCTTGCTGTATAAACCTATGCAAAAAAATGTGCATTTGACTAGGAAGTTCGGGAAAGTGGTATTTTTGATGCGATGTTACAGATTTTAGTATTATGAATGTAAACATTAAAGTTTAGGTGTTAGACATGTACTGCGTAAGAATTATGTGGCATGTATGTAAATGCTCCTTTTTATTTATATTAACTTGTATATCCGGTATACTGGTCTTGTTGGATCTTATTACACAGTTATTTCATTCTCACTGCTGCTTGTTTTATAAGTTTAATAATTTTATTTCAGAGTTCAATTTATCTTGCAGAGCCCCTAAAAAAAGAATCTTTTTTGTCATTTTCAATTAATAGTTCTTATTACTTACCTTTAGTCGTATTGTTACCTGCTTATCTGATGTAAAATATAAGGATGCACAACCGTCCTTGAGATACATACATAATTGGAAATTTACATTACATATCACACAATTATGTATTCAAATATCTAAACTTCCATATTTATTTTTATAATACTTTGGTGTGATAAACCTATGCAATGAATATATCCGTGATAGGATTAGTGTAGCTCCATTGGAGGACAAAATTAGAGAGAGTCGTCTTAGATGATTTGGTCAAATTAAACGTCAACTATATGATGATCATGTTAGGAGTGTAGATATTTTAGATTTGACTTATGTTGAGAAAGTCAAAGGTAGAACTAAAAAAACTTGGGCATATTGTATAAAAAATGATCCTAATCTATCAGAATTAAATGAAAATAGAACGCACTCAATAGGACGCAAAGATAAAGGATTCATGTAGCTGACCTCACTTAGTGGGATAAAAGTTATTGTTGTTGTTATTGTTGTTATGTAATAAACCTACACATGAAATTGTGTATTTCACTTTTAGAAAGTAGGCAATAGTGATATTTTTTATGTAAATGTTAAAGATTTGAGTACTAGGCATGTAAATATTAGTCAATTTATTTAAATGTGTGCTTTACATGCAAAGTGAAGCGATGCGATTGATACGCACTTCGCTTCGCTGAAGCGCGCTTTGAATATCTAAAGCAAAACAGTCAGTTCGGTTCACAGTTTAACGATAGAGAATAAAGGGTTGCTGAGTTAAGTTAGCTTGTTTTATTGAACTTGAGACTTTATTTGTCTATTTATGCTTTAAAATTTAGATTTTGTTTCGAGATAAGTTTATTTTTTTGTAATGTTTAAGCTTTTTAATTATTGCA
>NW_018164443.1:961406-962520 GCF_001263595.1 Phalaenopsis equestris
AAAAAAAATATGTTCACATATAATGTTTATAAAAGATAATTGGTGGGTTGGATCAAAGCGAGGATTGGACTGCCTTCATTCTGAATTAATTTAGTAGTAGATTTGGCCATCCCATCCAACTTGGAAATTAATTACCTATCAAATTAGAAGGGTTTAAATAACAAGATATCAATGTTTTTTTTTAAACCAGGCTATCAATGTCTTCTAATATAGGAAGTTTTAGAGTCTATGGTTTCATTAATGCAAACTTAGGATTGGATGTACAAAATATGACCTGAAAGATCAAATTCGCAATCCATTTCTTAGTCTAGGCAAAGTTTAGTCCCTTTTGATGTAAATTGGAAAAAAAAATTAACTTGTCATAAGTAATAATTTCAAGTTCATTTATGATCTAAATGTTAACTAAAAAATTAAGTATGATATAAAAACCAGATAATGATTAGGTATCACACCTCAAAAAAGAAATTTATATTGTAGTAGATTTGGCGAAATTTCCATTGCATATGAAATCAATCACAAATTTGATAGATGTAAAGACAAATATCTTCAAGAAGATTCATGTCCCACTGTTTTATAAGGCTAAAACTTTGCCCTAAAAGTTGTCATAAAAAATTTCATTTCATTCAAAAAATTCCAATCCAAAATGTTTAATGAACTAGATTTTTTATTAAATTAAAATTGAGTTTTTATTTTTTACATGCTTAAAGAGTCTATATTTATAATCAAAATTAGATCCACAATTCATAATTTCTTAGAATGTTAAAATTCTTTTGATTCAACAAAGTGTTAATTCTATTGACACAACAATTATTGATTTATAGAATCCTAGTTTTATCTATGCCAAAAATAATATCGAAATTAGAAGCCATTGAACAGGGAAAAAATGCCCATTTTGCAGCACCCTTAGGAAGTCTTCAAGTGTCTATTCACACGCTAAATAAGGCGCAATTGCAATTAAAACATCTTTACAAAATAAGGAAACAAGATTGCAAGTAAGTTTCATAATGTAACAAAAGACTAATTCCACCTCAGTTTCTCAAATTAGTAACTCCCATTTTTAGTGCTAATAGCCTTAAACTATGGCATACATGTCCTTAGCATAAAATAGTGCACT
>NW_018164443.1:962620-963221 GCF_001263595.1 Phalaenopsis equestris
AAAAAAAAAGAAGTAAATTTTAGGCATTACATATGTAAATACATAGGAATAGGAGGGGTCTTTATGTAAATTTTTCAAGCACGATAAAAGTGCTGCTCAACATTGAAGTAAGGGTCGTCTCAATAATAGAAAACAAGAATCACATTTTTTTTTTTTTTAATTTGACAATCTAACAAATAGATATTTATTGATTTGGTCAACTGCCGTCCTCTATTTATGTCACTGGTGACATCAAAACCTTAATTTTTATATCATGAGAACCTTATGGAAAGCCAGCATGGACTTTTCCTTCTTATTACATTTTCATGCTATTATATCCAATTGCAATAGCAAAATTACACATTTTGGTTCAATCAAGCAATAAACTTAATATTAAACCCTAATTAATATTTATGTTTTTGAACATTTGCAAATCACTCACATATAAATTACTCCAATGAGACTTCAGATTTGATTAGGAAATTGAGTAATGTATGTTATCTTCATGTGCAGTGGTTGTACAGATTCTGTATTTTCTATGGAATCAAACATCTCTGCAATCTGTTCATTAAATATCTATCTGTTGCTACCTCTCAACTGTCACATACATACATACATACAT
>NW_018164443.1:963321-968484 GCF_001263595.1 Phalaenopsis equestris
AAAACAATTTCTAACTTCCAACAATACGAATTTGAGAAAACTCATTTTTGCGCTTTCAAATGCTTCGACCTGGCACGAGTATCACAAAGCCCAAAGAAAGGTACTCCCAATTTCCAACTTATAGGCCACTTTGATATTCCATTTGCATTCCAATAACATGCATACAACCAAAAGAGATTTCAATTTTCACAAGTGAAACCAAGCTAGCTAAAATATTCAAATTCAATATATAAAGCAAATTCAAGCCAGCTACAACCTTATAAAATATTAAATTCCAAAGTTTGGCTTCACAAACCAGAGCAAAAACATTGCCCCAAAATTCTATATTTCAACTCCAGCGAATAAAAGCTAAACACCTCCAAGATTTTAAAGTCTAGCTTCAACAAATCGAAGCAAAACACCTTGTAATTTTCAAAAGATCCAATCATAAAACAAAGGAAAGCAGGATGCCAACCAAATGTCCAAATCATAAAACAAAAAAAGCCAGCTGCAGCCCTTTAGCAATTTAAATGAAAAGAGAGAGAGCAGTATTCAATTCTAGGTGTTATGTATGTAAATGTAAATTAGCCCAAAGTCATATTGAAATTAATACCAATGCTATCAAGAACGAGACTATAGGCTATGAAATTTAATTCCAGTAAGAAAAGCAACATGATGGCCTCAAGAGGCTACAAAGAGCAGTATTCAATTTTAGGTGTTATGTATGTAAATACATATAAATTGAGTGGTATGTATGTATATTCACTCAAATATTCAATATCAAGAGAATATATACTTCTATGCATGATTTATGACACCAAAGTAGTATTAATGTATATAGTAAGTTAAAAATCGCACCTCAAGTGAGCTACAAGAAGGTCCAAAACTGCAGCCATATATACGGCAAAACCAGTTCCGAAAATCTCCAAAAATCGCAACTCAAGTGAGCTACAAGAAGGCCCAAAACTGCAGCCATATATGCGACAAAACCAGACCCAAAAAACTTCAAAAATCGCAGCTCATGTGAGCTACAAGAAGGCCCAAAACTGCAGCCATATATGTGGCAAAGCCAGTCCCGAAAAACTCCAAAAATCGCTGCTCAAGTAAGCTACAAGTAGACCCAAAACTGCAGCCATATGCATTACCAAAACAGTCTTGGAAAACTCCAAAAAATGAAAGCAAAAACCCCCAACAGATTCTGAATCGATAACAAATTATGAATAAATATGAGTCATGTTCTCATACAAACTAGTAGAAAGAAAGAGCAAACAAAACACTCAAATTGTAAATGCCCTCCCTCCATTCGCTTGGCTCAGAAAGAAAATCAAAAATGTAAGACAATCTATTTTAAACCCCAAAAGTGCAGCTTCGCAATGTCGTGTAGCTCACCCAAATCATAGAGGATAGCTTGTAAATGGCATCTCTCTTATCAGAGTATTATCAAAACTTGGAGTTAAAACCCTAATGACAACCAATCATAATAGGAAATTGAGAAGCAGTATGATATCCATAATGCATGAGAGGAAGATTTATACACATAACACTCAATTCGTAAGCATTTACATATCTAACACCCAAATTTCAATTCCTACAACTATGCCACCTTAACTGTGCGTGAAGAGGTACATATATGTATATTTTTTTTGAATTTGCAAAAATTCAGAGGCTTTGGTGGCCTAAATGTAGAAGGCAAACTTTAGTAGTTAGATATGTAAACATATAAGGATTGGGTAATATGAATGTTTAATATTCAAGTCTTTCTCAAATATCGCATAGAACTGAACAATAACTCTCAAATCATTCTCCAAATCGGCAAGATTGAAGAGCAGAAAACAGCTCTTAAAACTTTTCAAATCGGCATAAAATAAAAATGATCTTATTTTATAGAAGTTTAAGTGTTTAAAACATTCCAGGAAACATCTAACTAATTATTTCCCAAAACTATTTAAATTGACATTTTGAAAAATAATGTACTTTTACAACACAAGTGATAGTTGCTGGCCTGCCCAACCTAATCCCAGCACTATTTCTAAGTGTGAACAAGCTCTTCAGATTTTTTCCGGGGTAGAACATTTGAGCAGTTGATGTTTCGTACTCAATTATTATACTTTTAAAGCTCAAAAGAATCTCCACAAATAAATTTCAGCGAATTTGAAATTTTTTGGGCAAAAAATGCCAACAATTATTATTTCAATTAAAATGCAAAATTGGAGGAAGGCTAAAATTGAAGAGTAGATTTACTTGAATCAAAACATTAAAGAGAGGTTCATGTTGACGACTATGAATAGCCGCAATTTGTAATTATTTTATTTACATTTTATAATGCAATTTTTTTAATTGCTTAATATATGTTTTTGGATAATATATAATTCAATGTCGAAAAATAGTTAAAAAAAATTTGTAAAACTTTTTATTTTGATAAATTGATAGTCAAATTGAATGTCTCAATGTGACAAATAATGACACAAAATGTGCCTTGGTCTTACTCTAAATGAGACGAAATTAAGTAACATGACTGAAAACCTTCATAACATTTATTGGAGGAAGAATTAATCTTTGATTCTTGTATGTTCACAATCAAAGTGGCATCCATAGCCATTAAAAAAATATTAAAATAATATTTTATGATTGAAGGAATTAACACGGGTCACTGAAGGAATGTCTATGGGTTCTTAAACAATATTATTAAAATGCCACTCAAATAAATATAAATAGGCTCGCATTATTTTAAGCAAGAGATGTCGAAACCTCAACTTAAATTAGAAAGTGCTCGTAAATCGAAAAAACTTTAAAGCCTTTAGACATTATTCTATGTTGAACATCCTTGTTAGCAATGTTGTAGTTCAACTATCTTTTTTTAAATGTTCACCAATCTATCATCGCCAAATCACCATCACTTGAGCATTATCACCTGACTATATTATCACTTAATCATTATTGTCTAACTATCATTACCAAATTACAGCCAACCAGGGTTATCTGACCATAGTTTCCTAACCAAAATGTTCTACTACAATCTTCTAGCACATGTCATTACTTATAACTTTAGTTATTCATGTTACTGACATAAGCATCTATGCACACCAATTTTATTGCTTATCATTGCCAGCAACATTCACGTATACCTTTATTTATAGAGACAATATAGAATATTAAACTATGTCGTTGCCCGCCAATTTTGTCACCCATTGCCATAAAAAAAAAATCCATGCATGTCATGTTTTATAATTGATATACGTTGTCGGTAGAATCACTAATGTCTGTTAATTTTGGCCTTTGTTATCACAAATAATGTTGATGCATGTCATGGCCCGTGAGAATGATGCACATCAATTATTATGAATTTGACTCATAATATCAACATTATATTTATATTAGACTTCTTGGTCTTTTATTTCTTATTACCTCTATCAAAAATAACTCCCATCATAAAATATATCAAAATGAGAAGCAACATAAGATTACTGTTAGCATTTTAGGTTGCTTCTCCTTTTGATATAGTTTAGAAGAACAAAATTTCTTTATTTTCATTTCTCAAAGTACAAAGTAATATTATCGTAAACTTATGTTTCTTTGGAAAACAACAACATCAAATTACTTTTAGAAAATTATGTAATATTATAATTTTATTGATGTGTATAAAAGACGACCTAAAATCTTATTGCATGATGCTATAAATCTTTATGGGTTCCAAATAATAAACAAAACAAGGCCTGGCCACTTAATAATCCTATTGAAATTAGCAACAAATTAACTTTGACCAGTAGTAATTTGAACTCGCAGACTGGAAATTAGCTTTGATCTGTACTGATTTATTCAAACCATTCTGAATTTGAACATTCATATTATGCTCCTTAATGGCGATGCTGACTTACAAATAGGTATTCAGGCCCTTAACCTAATCACAACAAGGATTTATTTTTGGCTGGACGTGCTCAAAGATCGTTAATTGCTCGGAAATCTATTCTAATTTTGGTTCGGATTCATATAAATGAGCCCGGCTATTAGTCAAAAATTTAAATCATTTTTTTTTTTCATGTCGATTTCATGAGATCGGCTCGGAATACTTTTTTTATTTATAAAAAGTTATATTTATAATACTAAGCAAATGAATATGACAAGTTACAAGCTAATTTCCAGCTGTTTTGAGCTGGAATGGAACCAAAAAAACTCAATTTGAGCCAGTTAGTTTTAACTTTCAGCTGGATCAAGCCAATTCCGAGCTGAAACAAATTCAAATAACTCAATTTGAGTCGGTTCATTTTGATTTCGAGCTGAATCGAGCTCGATTTGATTTTGAGCCAGCTCGGCTCAAAATTGAATATAGCGAGCCATGCTCCAATTTTCAGCCTCATTAAATCTATTTTAAGATGTTTAGGGTATGTATGTGTGTGTGTGTTGGGTTGTGGTCTAAACCCCTTGAACTAGATTCATGTTTACGTTAGCTAGCTTGTTGGTTCAGCACAAGACAACTGGTGTCTGTGTAAACGTGCGTGAGCATGCATGTATGTGTTGTCTAAATCTCTTTAATACGGTTCATGTTTATATTATGAGCTAGCTTGTTGGTTCATCTCAAAAAGTACCGTTGATTCGATCTTTTTAACAGGGTCAAAAACTTAGATAATTAATTTAACCCATCAGCTCGGCCAACGAGTTCAATAAACTAATTCAGCTACTCTTTAAAATCAGCCCTTCTAGAGAATTATTTCAATAAGTCGAGATAAGTTTGTCATCTTGCCCAGTGACAAAATAGGTTGGCAATATGTAACTATTATTTTTTTCGCACTCATTCCATAATTTAGAGTTTATTTTTTTTATTTTTTTGTGTAGCATTGTATGTGGTATATGACGAGTATGTGAGGGGAATCTTTTGTGGTATACATCATTGAGAGGAAGAGATTTTTTAACATCTTAAAGAGAGTCAAATAATCTCACTATTAATTCAAATGTAACCAATTCCCTTGGCTTCCCTGTCCTCTCTTTGTTTTCTAGTTATTCCTTTCTCGCTCAACTCTTTTCTAGATGGGGTTCACCCATAAAAATTTCAAGACCGAACATCGTGCCTTATTTTCAACTTCATATAAAAAGAAATCTTCTAAGTATCTCTTATTTTCAAGAATAGTAGAATATTAAATCACCATATCACCATAAAAATTGAGTATGAATATATATATATATATATAT
>NW_018164443.1:968526-985335 GCF_001263595.1 Phalaenopsis equestris
GTGAATCTTTGGTTGACATCTACGAAGTCAGCTCTAAGTCCCCTGTGGTCATGGGTTTGAGCCCTATTGAGTGGATGTGTCTTGCAGTGCAAGATTGAGTGATTAGGCACATGAGGGTGGTTGTGGCTCGTATCATAGCCTCCAACCATTTTTTTAAATAAATATATATTTGGGAAGTGGTGATGTGTTATTGGCGATGGTCTGGCGACATCAATAATGGAGGCCGAGTAGAGATGATACGGCAGTAGTAGCGGGCTGTGGTTGTGGTCAGGCAGCGGTGGCCTGATAGTGGCACCTACCAGATAGTGGTTTATCGGTGGTGAAGACGGTGGTGGTCAAGCAGCAATGGTCCTGTGGTGGCAGCGGTCAGATAACAGTTGTCCGACAACGATGGTGATCCAACTGAGACTGTGGTCCGATTGAGGCAGACAAGCATATATGGTTCAATAACGATGATGGAGGTGATCGGGCAACTGTGGTCTGATCGTGGTGGTGCTGATGATTGTGGAGCTCAAGAACGCTCAAACGTTTGAAGATTTTTCAGTTTTCTCCTTGTCCAGCCCTCCCTTCGTGAAGAGAGTGTGAGTATATTTATAGATTTTGGGAGTGTCATCCTTTGTAAATATTGCATGAATATATACCACTTCATGGGACGACATTGTAACAACCAAATTTTGAGAAATTAGAAAAAGGTTTGACAATTTTAAAACACACACCAAATTCCATACCTCTCAGAATGCAATTGAAGTAATTTTGTAAAATTCTACATGTCGAATCAATCAAATCGATATAAAGCAATAGATATAAATTATGAATGGAGTGAGATATATAAAATTTATAAGATATTGAATCTATTAACTTTAATTAAACCTTAATTAAATTATAAATTTCTTAACAATTCTCCCTCGTGCCTCGGCACTGTTTCCTGTCGACTCCCACGCACTTTCTCCCGCTTGCAATGGTCTGATGAGAACAAATAGTTGGTCATTAGAGGGAGGTAAGTTAAATGTTGCACTCCCTCATTTTTCTCTCACTTTGCTCTCATTTTTCGTGTACTGAAGAATTCTACGATTGGGTCACTGTAGTCATGAGATTTGTTTGAGTCATTTCTTTCCTTCCTTCTTTTTGTGCCAATTTCTGTAAACTCTAGAATAAACAAAAGTGTGTGAGCAGTTTGTTGGCTTTTGTTAGTGCTTTTAGCACGAAATCAGTGAGGGGAAGGGATGATTAAGGGAATATGAAGAAGAGGGAAGATGAATAGGCAGAATCAAAGAAGGTCGGGTTATTATAGAGAAGCCAATTTGAGGTAAAATTTAGTAAATAAGTTATATTTTGGGTTATATCACAAAATGTGCCCAAATTTTATGAAATCCTATGATGCTTATGACTTTTAAGTTGTTTACACTAGATAATATGCTTGAGGGTAGCGTATGAAAACTCATCGTTCGGCTGCTCCGTCAAGACAGGTGAAATAGACTTATGCTAACTTAGAAAGAATAAATCTCTGTAGTTTCCATGTGATTCTATATTTGAAACTATTGCATTTAAAATTTCTTGCATATTGTGGATAAATATCTACAATGAATGTATGAATGTAAATGATTCTCCCTTACAATACATGTGATTTTACTTTGTAATGAATCTTATAAATATGCTTATGAAATAATTTTTTGCATGTATTTATTTGTTATAATTGATTCCTTTGGTCTATGAAAAACCTGAAGAATGTTTATTTTAGGAATTATGTTTTATGAAATATCACATATGATGTTATAGATAGATTATTACATAAGTACTTGCATGTATAGATAATAAGAATGTAGGATTTCCGAGTTTTGGTATTCAGACGGTGATGTAACATAGGGAACTAGTGCAGAGAGCCGGCGATGGAACATAGAGAATCGTTGGTGTCATGGGGTTATTAATAACTGCTATGTTGGGAGAGATCAACTTTTATCAATATTTAATGTATCATTTAGGCTGGGTGACGACCAAATGATATGACATGACATAGAAATAGTTGAGGTCTATATGATTACAAGTGATATTGTTATGAACAGATTTATGAATCTTATGAACATAATTATGATAATATGCTTATAATTACACACGAACGGATGACATATTTGTTGACATCATTTTTGGTTAACCCTCTTTTCGTTGCCTGAAGCCTGGTCGGACTTCATTGGAGCTCAATCCTATTAAATCCTAGAATTATTTATTTCTCTAAAGATGATTGTAAGGCTCAAAAAATCATTCTAAAGAATACATGAAACTTGTTATAACTGATAAGAACCATGCAAACCAATCTAATGATCAATTGAAATAATTTATATGCATGAGTTATCTACTTAGCTTATTATGCCTAAAAATGGTCTTACGAAAAAATTATTCAACGAATCATTATTTTTTAAAATTTATTTCACCATTGTGTCCATCTCTTCAAAATCTTTCAAATGAGTCCTTGGGTGCACAATTTTGACCCCATTTGGACACCTTCTGAGCAAACGATAATCAGGTAAGAAAACGATAATTAGGGGAGATAAAGTGATAATTTGACCATCACTCTATCAAAAATACTTAAACTTGACTCTAATCTTCAATGAAAGATGTGTTAAACTTCAAAATACACATTTTGGAACAATTTAGTCTATTAAATTTTTTTGTCAAAATTGACCATTTCTCTCTCCTAGGGTAGGGCCCACTTTAACAAATTATATCCTTTTTATAGAGCTTGAATTCGTCAAAAATAATTAGGCCATTGAACTTATGTCATTTAACTCTATCAATTTGACCAAATTCATGTTTTGGTTATTAAGTTAACTCCCCAACTACCCTTGAACTTCTAATGGCCATAACTTTTAATACCTACTCTGTTTTTCAAACCGTTTGGACCGTTGGATTCCTTGTTTTATCATCTTCAAAATGGTACATAATTTTGAATTTTTTTCAACAGTCTTGGCAATTTTATATTTTTAGGCATATTTGCAAAAATACCCACGATTTAGTTAAATAAATAAATAAATTATTATTATTAAATTCCACCTTAGCGAACTTAGTGATCATTTCCTCTTGGTCTAAACAAGAAAAGCTATTTATTCCTCTCTTGGATCAATCTTAACCATCAAATTTAGATAGAAATTTCCCTCATCCATCTTATCCACTCATCCACTCCATGATCTCCAAAAAATAACCCCACTAACTCATTTAACGGTGACTCCCCTCCCCAGTGCATTCACACCCAATTCAATAAGAACCCTTTTCTCTTCTCCAATTCTAAGGTTTTTCTTCCTCTTTTGATTATTCTCTCCTAATATCTTCTTCTTCATCATCTAAAATTGAGAACTCTTAGTAGTTCTTGAAGAAATCAATCAAAAGACAAGAAATTAAGCAAGGAGCATCAAGAACAATCAAATTCAAGGAAAAGAGGATAAAAATTCATCAAGTTTTCTATGTGATTTAAAGGACATTCTTTTTAATCTCATCATAAGCCTTTCAATTCATAATTCTACATGTTTTCATGTAAAAATTGATTAATTTTCACAATAATTTTGTCAAAACCAAAATATAAATGCATTAAATTGGAGGGTTCTTGATTAATTTCTATTCTAAAGGCTTTAGGCAATATTCTTATACACATTCATGCAAAATTCTATAAATTTCATACATGATTTTGTCTAAAATGAAACTTTCATTGCATCAAGTCATAGGATTTTCATTTTAAATGCACTAGGTGTTATTCATAAGAAGTTATTTTTGAAAAATTAACATGCTTTCGTTTAATTTAAACCAAAATCAAAATTTTCTAAGCATGTTTCATAAAGTTTTGTTACAAGTCTTTTATGTTGTGCTAATTTAATGTTCCTACATGTAAATTTTTCATCACTCATGCCAAAACTGAAACACATGGGTAGGGTTATAATGTTATGGTTTCAAATTTTTCTTATGTGTATGCATTTCATTGTATATGTTAAATATTATATACCATATCATAGGGCTTTTTTATTAATTAAGTTATTTTAGGCTTATATTTGTTTATTTTATCAAAATAAAACACTTCCATGTAATTTATACATGCATTGTTCATAGGATTTTTTGTTAATTAATTGTGTGTTTCATGTAATTAACACATTCCTATATTTTAATTCATCAAAATAAATAAATTAACTTCACTAAAATTCAAAAAACTGAAAACTTATGTTTATTTTCATTTGACCATAACTTACAAAAGTTAAATATACTTTAAATTACCTAAAATAATTAAATTAATGAATTAGTTACCTGTTAAACAAATTTGACCAAAAAAAATTATAAATTAAAATGTAATTTGAATTATTTTAAATTATGTCAACTATCATTTAATTAATCAATAAATATATATTAAGTTAAAAATCTTTAAAAATTAGTTGCCTTTCCAATTTTTTTATAATAATAATAATGATAATAACTATAATAAAAGTACTTTAACGAGCCATTAAATTTTTATATATTAAATAAATTAAAACACTAATTTAATTAATTTACTAAGTACATAAAGAATTTAATTAATATCCTATTTTACTGATTGATATATATTAAATGAACCAATTGATTAGCTAAGATTAATGGAATAATATATTAATCATCTAACTAATTTTCTAATTAACTAATTAAATAATTAATTATTTAATATTTTAATTAAACTTTTTCTCTAATTTTCTAATTAACTAATTAAATAATTAATCACTTAATTAATTATTTAATATTTTAATTAAACTTTTTCTTTAGTAATAATAATAGTATTTGTCATAAAATTAATAAAATATTTAAAGTTTAAAAATGAAATAATTAAACAGTAATTTAATAAGATAAATAATTTTAAATAATTTAAATTATCATATAATAATATTATTAAACACTAAATAACTTTTAATTAATTATTTTAAATTTAATTAAACTTTCAAGCAATAGAAAGAATGTGTTAATTATATATATGTTAGATATGCATGTATGTAAAATTGCTTTAAATTTGTGTGTATGTATGTGTGTGTGTGTGTCTATATATATATATTATATATATGTGTGTGTGTGTGTGTTTGTAAGAGAAATTTTATGAACAATTCATATAATAATATACTTTGGTTCTTTTATATAGTATTTCTTCTCTTTCTTTGATGTAATATAAATGTACTTGTATATGTAAACACATGAAACTAGTGGAATCTCTGTGATGTGTATAAGCTGCATGATTTGCTTGTGAATGTGTGTTTACCTGTCTTTCATTGCATGTGAGAGTTTTTGCATGTTTATTTATTGTTTTTCTGGGAATAAATAGGATAACTGGAAAAGTTCAAATTGATGGATGGCAGATATAGGAGAACAAATGAAACCTCTTTGTGCAGAGTGAGAGGAAAGGAAGCTTGGCAAACAAGATTTGAATTTTTTTATATAAAATAAATTAAATATGCTCAAAAAGAAATATTTTTAAAAACCTCATTAAAAGAAAGTTTCTTCTAATTTAATTAAAATTCCTCTAAGATTTAAAAGTTCATAAGATGATTTCCTACTCTGATTAAAGGTGCCCTAAAATTTAAAAGTTTTTTCAAATCAATAAACTCATAAAAATAGGTTTTATACTCCAATTAAAAGTACTCTAAAATGAAAATCCCTCAAGTTTTAAATCAACCTATTAAAAAGAGACCTTTAAATGCCAACTAAATGAGCTCAAATTTTATATTATTTTAAAACTTAGAAAAAGCTAAAGGAGGAAAGTTTCAATCATTTTTAAGATCTTTTATATAAGAAATCTTTTTTTCAAAAATTCTATTTTTAAAATTTAAGGCTTTCTTTTGGATGGAGTTCTTATAGGAACTTATTCTCTTATGAAGTTTCTTTCTTTAAAAGTTAAAAAGAATTATTTTTTCAAAAGAAAAATCTCTTTCAAATAACTTATTCTATTTAAAGACTTTTTATGAAAATCTTAATTTAAAAAAATAATTTTCTATACAAATCTCTTTTTTAAAAAATCTTTTCTTTATAAAAAATTGAAGATTTGTCAAGATTCATTAAATCCTTGAAAAATATTCAAGAATATATATCTTCTTTAAAAATCAAATTATTTCTCAAAACCCTTGAGCTTTAGGAATCTAAAATGAATATAAGTTTGTCATGCTCCTTTCACTTGCTTAGCCTAGGCAAAACTTATTTATTCACTTAGACTTAGTGGCTACATGAATGAATACGTTTCTCCCCAGAAACGTTTGATTTCGTAGCCTCAGACTCATAAGTATATAAGTTTTGGGTTATCATGATTTAAATATTTCATATTAAAAATAAACTTATATTCCCAAATACTTTTGAATGTTAAATTTTTTTTTAGAAATATCTAAATAATTTTGTATGAAAAGAATACTTTTTATTACTTTAATGGGAATGAAAGTAAATCTTTATTATGAGGATTTAAACTAAGAAACTTAGTCTCATTTGTTGAGAATATATCTCTTGACCACAATTAAAACCTGGGAAGAGAGAACAAAATCTTATGACAAAAACTGAAGCATAGAATGAAAAATAATATTTGATTGATAATTTGACCAGAACTTCACTTAGAACAAGAAAATAACCAAACAACTCCTAGAAAATCTTTTGATTTTTCATCATGACTAACAATTTCTAGGAGAAAACAAATTATTATTATTAATCAAATCCCAAAAATAATTAAAATCGGTCAACTATAATCTTATAGACCACACCTTAAGATAGTTCCAAACCCCTAAGGTAGCAAACACAGAAGAAAACCTAGGTTCATACACATACCCTAGATTAGTCCAGTTTAGAAGCCTTTGGTTAGTTCTAGGTTCCCACATCGATTTAGAATTAAAGACTATGACCTATAAAACAAACTGACAAACCCTTGAGGACTATGAGTATCTTAAAATGAAGTAGCCCATGCTACTAACGAAGATACTCACAACTACTTTTAAATCTGGAAAGACAACATTTAGTCATTGTTATGGCGCTAAGGAAAAAACTTATGTTATTATAGTGGTTAATATTCTGAGGCTATTAATGTATAAAATTACATATGAGCAAGCAAGTTGTTTTAGTTCATGTATAAAATTTTATTTTATTCTTGATTATTTTGCTGAGCTCATTATTGCTCACGCTACGTTGCTAACTTATATGAAGAGGTAAGAAAAATCGGGGGGAGTGGTCATGTGTGACTTGTATAACTTTTGCATTGTAATTTTGGGAGTTGTACAGACTTTTGGATATGTACTTTTTTTATATTGGATTTAGTAGTCTGTGTGTGTGTGTGTGTGTGTGTGTATTTTGATGGCATGGTTTCCACGCTTCAAGTATATGCATGTGAATGCTGAAACGAAATGTATCAAATATGTCTAGACGATTTAGTTGAACTAGTTTATTCCCCAATAAATCTTGATTTTAAAAGTCATGATGAGTATTGGTGAAAATTCAGTCTGACTAAATCATTTGTCTTTATCGCACCACATTCGATTCTTAAGGGGGGCAGTTGGGGTGTGTGATAGACATAAAGTGATTCCCTGGATGAGATGTAATTTTATGAGTATTTAAATGCCATAATGACGTAAGAATTAGTTGATTTTAGTTTTGTTGTATTCGTCTTGTCGAGACGCTTAATTGACTATAAAGTGGTCATATTTGGAGATTACTCAGTCCCTTAAAATATATTTCAAAGCTCTTCATTATGCTTCAAGTGCAAGATATGAACTCACTTGGATTTATATTGGATCATTTACTATGTCTTTTGATTTGTTTACGTGAATCAATTTATTTGATCATAAATTGGAGTCCGGGTATTTCTAAATTTAATTTTTGAAAGTTCTTGTCTAAATATGCATCAAGGTTTTTGTGAATCAAATATATATAGATATAAACCACTTTGTTATAATAACACTTTTTTAGTTCATACTTTTAATTAAAGTTTGATGACTAATCATGAGTTTGCAAATAAAAGAAATCATTTTTCAATTTTATGATTGAAGTGACAAAAGCTCTCTCTTAAAAGTCAAAATTATTACAATTAATATTTAGATGTTTCTAGCAGCTTCTGATTGTTCTCACCTTGCCATGACTCATCAATGCCACCGAAGAGGTCCAAATTTCATGACTTACTAGAAGCACATAACCCCAAACACTAGAATTATCCTTATGACCGAAGCCAACCATCTAGAACCAGGAAAAAGAGCCCTCGTGGGACCGGATCTCAGTCATCATATGGATGCAAACTTTTTTTTTTCTAAAATTACCTTTATAGGAATAAATGGATAATGGATGCAAAGTTCAAACAATCAAACGCGTCGGTTGCGCTTCGACAATGTCTCGCTGACCATGGACAACTAAATTTGTTGTCGTTAGGGCTGTTAAAAGTGTTCGCGAAGTTCACGTTCGACTTGTTAAATAATTCATGTTTGAGTCGTTCGTTAAGTAAACGAGTCGAACATGAATGATTTCTTTGTGCTCGATATATATACGAGTTGAACAAGAACAAAATTTTGTTTGTTCGTGTTCCGCTCGTTTTTTGCTAACATTACAGGAGCCAACATTCTAAAAGAATTCAACACATTGAAAAAATTGAGTTCTTTGAAAGGTATAAGCCAACTTTTCCAACTAAAATGAACAAAAATATGAAAAAAAAAGGAATATATATATTGATAAGCCAACAAGAAATTTTCAACATCCAGCACGAATCTCGATGCATGATATGAATCTCAAGGCAACCTTTTGAGCAAGAAATATTCAAACTTCAATTAAAAGCCATCCGGAGATTCGATTTCAGCAAACTTATAGTCAAACTGACCGACTCGATAAGACGGATCAAATGATATCAAAGTTAGTCCAATCCGAGTCAAATCAAGCCCAGATCGAGTGATTAAATCATTTTTGGAAGATTTTCGGACATATTTGAAAGATCAAACGAATGTCGAATTCAACTAGTTCATACTCGAATCGAGCATCTCGACAAGGCGAATCTGACAAGCCCATGATTGCTCAATTCCGACATCATTAAAGCACTAAAATGTCCATCAAACATCATCCAATCGAGGGAAGCTCTCTGGACCATCCGATCAAAATGGTTCATAATCATGCATTAATTGTATTCATAACACTATAAATAGAGTTTCACCCCTCACATGAGGGGAAGCTTAAGTCTAGAGAGAGAGCCTGAGGCCTTGAGGAGAAGCTGCAGCTCAACATCACCGTCGTTGTTGTTGATCACCGCCGACCTCCGTCGTCGACCACCACCTATCGTCGTCGACCACCGCAGACCGCCTCCGACCACCGCTGACCTCCTCCGACGACCCCCGCCGAAGAGTTAGGCCGACCGAGCGAGGGTCATCGTGATCAAATATCAAAACCTATCTAACAGAAAGAACCAGTCCAACTCTCATCCAAATATCATCAAACGTACTGCAAGAGCCTCCAAGACACTTCAAAAGGCTCAAGGGCCTCATCACCGAATATTCAAGCGGAATCTTTTGTCAAAAGTGATAAACTATCTGTCAGATTATGGTGATTCACTTTTTGTCTGACCGTCTATTTTTACCCAGACAACATGAGTTTAAGGCTGCCAAAACAGCTCGTTATTCATGAACAACTCGTGTTCGAATCGTTAAATAGCTTGTGTTCGATTCGTTCTCTAAGCAAACGAGCAGAACACAAAAAATGTTTTTGAACTCGATATATAAACGAGCTGAACACGAACTCGTTTTGGCTCGAAATAATTAAATTATTTGTATAATCATATATAATGAGTATTATTTTTAAATAATTTTAATTTGCTACAAGGCTACAAAAATTTATAATCAATTGGAATTATTAATTAAAAATGGAATAAAATATATATAGTTCTATTTAAATGAATATTTTAAAATAAATAACTAGATTTAAATCTCGCCCTATCATTAATATTTTAAAACCACAAACAAATTTTTTGAGCTTGATATATACACGAGCCGAACGCGAACAATAATATTTTTTAACAAACCGAGTTTAGACTCGCTCAAGTTCGCCTCGTTTACAGCCCTAACGGCCGCATGCATGACTAGGGTTGTCAAAATGATTTTTTTGTTGGTGGACAGCTCGTGTTCGGTTCATTAAGCAAACGAGCCGAATATAAACAAATTTTTTTTGTTCAAAATATAAATAAGCCGAACATGAACAGTGGTATTTTTTAACGAGCTGAACCAAGACTTGCTCATGTTGGGCTTGTTGTCGTAATAATAATGGTCAGAAGATTTACATACATACTTCTTGATTCCTATGTATTTACATATCTAACCTCAAAATTTTAATTTTGATATACATACCTTCTTATCTATGCATAAAATATTATAAAGTTAAAATGATGATATTTTTTATGGGATATGAAAATTTTAGGTGGCATAAATGTGAGAGATATATTTTAGGTATTAGACATGTAAATAGCTGATACTTTGAGAAACCGATCCATTCAGCTGGAGCGATTCAAATTCAACCTCACCGACCCTCCGCCTTTTGATTCAATTCCAAATTCCTTTCCATAGTTGACGATTTTAGTTGACCAAAATTGGTGGTTGAACAAAAAAATTGGTCCAATTTTAATAAACGGTGGGTTTTTCTTATAAATCGATTTCTTTTTTTTATTATTTTAATTGGATGAACAGGTTTAAAAAAAAAGAATAAAATTTCAAAAAATAATTAAAATATTAAAGCTTTAAAATTTTGATTTAAAGTTATGCTCAAAATATTCAATAATAACGCATTCTAAATTAAAATATTATACATTAAATTAAGTGATAAAAATATCATTATTATATCGCTTTAATAATATTAAACAATTTTAATAATTATCATATTTTCTTATTCAACCCTAATTCATTAGACAGAATTGTTGGATTTTGAATTTTGAACCTCGTTGAATTACCTGAAACATTATTGTACAACTATTTAGCAAACTTATAAATTACAAAACAACATTCTTCCATTCATTTATTTATATGCAATAATTCACACGCGCTAGTTACATAATAGCTCTCTTAGAATAACATAAGCAATCGTACATTTTTCATTACACGAGCACATTAATTACTTTACAAAAGATGGGTAACAAAGCTAAGATCGGTAACACTTCCTAGCTATCAAGTTGTACATAAAAAAAGTGGTTGTCCTGGTCTTATAGAGATCTAATAGTCCAGAAGAGAGGAGTACGATGGAGGCTGGCCCATTGCTAGGTGATTGGGAGGTTCACAAGACCGAACAAGCAAAGTCATAAGAGCTAAGCCAACTCAGTCAAAACTAACTGAGCCACGAAGCGAACAAGAAAATCGGACGATCCAAGCATGAGCCATCCAGACAGAAACACGACAAACTAGCATCCAAGGCAGCCACTAAAGGAAAGCTGACTCGATGTGATAGCATATCTCCCAGTAGAGATGATCCTAAGGAAGATCCAAGTCTGCAAAGCATATCAGGCCATCCTGTGGAGACTCCAAAGACTTCTCACTAAGAGACGAAGGTATTTAACAAGGTTGGATCAGCAGACCAAACCATACCGATAAAACTCAGCTGACTGAGTTGAGCACGTCGACCCAAGGTCAATTAAGCCTAGCATGTCAAGCTAGAAGGTAACCAGTCGAGAAGCCCGCACTTGTAAAAAACTAGAAATACTTTTTTTACAAACCACTTACAAATGGTAGAAGAGACCCTCCGCCTTGAAAAAGGAGGACGAAACCCAGTACCTTGACAGTGTTGGGTTAGCACTGATTAATAGACAACTGTTCAACCATACTAACACACCGCACTAGCCAGATAATGCATTCTTCCAGTAGATCTCCATTGTCAAGCCACCACTCGGGGAATTGGATTAAATAGTTGAATATGATCTACACTTGAGGAACTCAATCATGGTTCACATAGGAAATAGTTTAATCCGATTAAAATGATACTCAAGGAACTCGGTCAAGGTTCACATAAATGGCCATTAAGCCCAACTGGCACACGGGAACATGGCCTACTCACCAATGTTTTTTTCATCTAAGAAATCAATTTATCTGACAACTAAGCTAGGCATTCAATTAGATAACTATCTGACTCTTAAAACCACGCATCATAAAATTCTCATGTCTCTTACTTTAGAACAGAGTTCATGCTCTTGTGGTCATTCCCTCTTCACACGTGACAAGATCCAAGGTGGGTAGCACTCAAGTCGCCCAATAACAAGTCTAGATGCTTGCCCCCATGAACACTGTGACAAGATCCACTTAATATGTCTGGCATAAGGTGTTGCTTGTCCAAAGAGACGATTAACCAAGCCACTGAGACATGGGTAATGTAAGGCATGGGTCGGGCAATAGCACATCAAATGATTCATGAACTTCACAATGACATTCACCTATTCAAAATCAATAATATTCTTCAAATATATGAATTTTCATCCCCGCTAGCCAAGTCAATTTCATAGCTAATTTATTTCATTAATTATCCTGTTGACATTCATTACAGCTATATTTAGTTTATGTTGTGGTTCACGCAGAGATACTCCAATTTTCTAGACTGCTAAAATTCCCATTGTGAGATAGTGGGCATTTTTTTATATATTTGGGTTAAATCATGTCTTCGAACAAGGTTTCCAAATACTATTATTCATTATGATTGAGGTTCTTGAAGATAAATAATTTTTACTGGAACCCTCTTCAAAACGCGGGAAGCGTCTTTGTAGTTGGGTTGTGTGGAGCCGAAAACCCACACGTGCACCCGACAACAGCAAACCCACACAGTGCACCCGATACATATGCGCTAGGCTGTGGGAGCTCAAGCGCCTACTTGAACTTGCTAACAGAGGTATGCCGGCCTATGGCGCTTTTGCTCTCATAATGAGCATTGCACTCCAGTGAAGTCGATGCCTATACACCGATTTGTGGCACATATGTGCCCACTTAAAGTGGGTGCACTAATAATTTTGGCACCTAGTCACCAACTATCAAACTCATATATGTTTGTCTTATGCCCACACTCCAGAGATATTGGTGCATAGGCGCCAAGTTTGGGCGCCTATGCGCCCAGAGTGGTTGGTCGTTGATTTCTTATTTAGGGGCCAAATTTCGAGCGGCGTCTATTGTTGTTTTCCTTTGGCTTTTTTCGACAAGTTCCTAGTGAAGAAGATAAGTGTCAAAGAGGAGGATTTCTGTGATTTTGGTGTGAGTTTTTCACGTATCGAAAAAGGAAGGTTGTGAAGCGAGTTATGTAAGTTTACTTGTGTATAAAGAGAAAATTGGTGTGAATTCTAAAAGTCTCTAATTTCATAGTAAAATTTTTTAGTGGTCTGGCTCAGTGGTTTTTTCTTATTCTAGGGTTTTTTCACGTAAAATTCTCGTGTGTTTTTCGGTTGTTTTGACTATGCTTCTATTTAAATTTTGTTATACTTTATCTCAATTTTATGTGATCCTATTATTTCATGGTGTGGTTTAGTTTCTAATTGATCCTAAGCCCCAGTAAAGTTGGGAATTTTTCTCTATATTTCTATCACATATTTTAATTAGGTTGGCATCGGTCGATAGCCGAGATCCCCAAGCATCAAGACAAGTAGTTTTTCTATATTATATGGGTTGAGAGCTTGCTTTAGGTTAACATCTTAAAAATTCTTATGTTGCTAAAATTCCCCTATAAGACAAGACGTCTTTTTTTTTAAAATTTAATTTGACATTGTGCCTTACATCGAGATTCTAAATTATTACAATTTGGCTATCAAGAGGTTTTTTATTGCATGAAAGGGGGTTTTCTCACATATTTGGATCGACAACATGCTCTAAGCTAAAATCCTCAAATACTCTATCAAGCGCTAGAATTACTTTTTATTTAATGAAGAGCCAGACATTTGGGCTGGCATCATGTCTGATGTAATGATCCCTTAATGTACTTGTTCAGTGCAAGAGTTCCTCTTAGCTCAATAGATGATCACTTCTATTACTCATTTAGAGTTACATTAGACTGATGATCATAAACTTTGATTATTTGGTCAACATTGTGCCTTAGCCTGAGATTACCAAGTATTGTTATTTATTGTCAGAGGTTGTCCATTTCAAGGTTGGGGAGCCTTCTCACATTTGGGTTAAAATTGTACCTCATACAGTAATCCCCAAAATATTCATATTACTAAAATCCCTCCTACGCGAAAAAGAGGAATTTTTTATTTTATTTTATATTATTGGGTGATATTTTATCTTACGTTGAGAACCCTAAAATGCTCATTTTAATAAAATTCTCTCTACAAAATTTTGAGCATTTTATTTTATATTATTTTAGTTCGGTGACATTGCGCCCAAAACTAAGATCTCGAACGCCTCAGCTACTAAAGTCCCTGCAACAAACAAGGGATCCTCTCTTTTAATACATCTTTAATTTAAAGTCGAGATCCCCAACTGCAAGGGTTGACATCGTGCCTAATATGGATGTCTTCCATTTGGATGACAATCTTGCTTCCTGGTGAGATCCCCAAGAGGATATTCAAGTCAACAATGCCAAAGCCACATTTAGTCTGTTAAAATGGGACAAAAAAATTTAAGTAAAAAAGATGCATACGATGATTTCAAAAGTCAGAGGTTCATCTCTACAGATTTTTCATGGTTTCAAATATTGGGCAAGAAATTCTTGCAAATCTTCACACTTCATTTGGTTAAGTTGAACAAGCTCAAATCCTCTTTCGCTTGAGTTTAATACTTTAGTGGGCTGTAAATGCCAAACTCGACAAGCCTATAGCAAAGTCATTAGTTGCTCTTTATACTTAACAAGCTAAGGTCGTAGTTAAAGATCCCACGTTTAGTCAATCTAATGATAATACAATTAGAAGTCTATTTCTTATTAAGTATAGGATTCATGCAGATTCTAAAGGTCGGGCCCAACAAGCCAATGGTAGAGTCATTGGCTGCTCAACATACTCAGTGAGCTTAGGCCGTATTTGAAGAGCCGCAGTTCACTAGTCTGACGATTAAGAAAGCAGGAATCCATCAACAAGTCGAGTCTAAGACTCAAGTGGGTCCTAAAAGGTTAAACTCAACAAGCCTAAGGCCGCATTGAAAAATCCTCATTTCATTTGTTCGATGACAATAATTGTTTAATCCAAGTGTTTAAACTTGATAGGTCCAAGTAGTCCAGTTCGAAGAGACTTACTTTCTCAACTAATCTAGGAACTGAGACAACAATAAAGCA
The DNA here is from genome assembly GCF_001263595.1 of Phalaenopsis equestris. Classification (NCBI taxonomy): domain Eukaryota; kingdom Viridiplantae; phylum Streptophyta; class Magnoliopsida; order Asparagales; family Orchidaceae; genus Phalaenopsis; species Phalaenopsis equestris. The sequence continues at coordinate 983,734 of NW_018164443.1, forward strand.
GATGATCCCCGTTTAAGAAGATGATAAAAAAATTAATATCATGTTCAACATAAGGCGTAAGACTAAATCAATGACATTATTTCGTCGACGTGTCCATCATATTACCAAGTTTTGGGGGGTTGATAAACTATTTCCACCAACATTATTTAGGTCTTAGAAGATCGAAGAATCACCGTTCTGCTACAAATGCAAAGCACAAAACATAGAATTAAAAAAATTAATATTAATGTTCATGTGAAGGCTCAAGATCAAGCAAGAGTATTATGTTGTCAATGCGTCCATTAGACCACTAAATGTTGGATTGCGTGATAACGTTTACCATCAATCTTATATAAGCTCCAAATGCGAGCTCATCGACTTGAACCCTTCAATCAAGTTCGATAAAGCACGAGCACATGACATAATAAGTTATCCCATTTCATTCAAAGCATGATATGATATTAGATTAAGGGAATTCTTTCACCAAGTCAGTTGAAGCACTATGTGCTAATTCAACAACTCTTCTCCATTGACCTAACACAAGCCGTAAGGGCTAGATCTTCAACATACACTCATATGAGTCCAGGAAATTTAAATCATGTCCGATGGCAAATTCTACCACTAAATGGCATGCAAACTTCCATATGCTCATCATATTAAGATGTGACATCATTTAAGGAGCAATAAGCAATGATATAAACTTTGTGTATAATAATATAATTTGTACATTAGCATCGACATATGGTTAGTATCTGGTTAGTATTTCTAGTAACCTGCAAAGAAAATCCTCAGCATGACATATAATAAACTTTTGGAGATTTGCAGGATAAACCAACTTACAACAAATATGGTTCGCTTCAGGCGCATAATATATTTGATACGGGCATTAGCTAACCTCTTTATCTGCTACACACACATAACTTTGCGAATATCAATGTTACATTTGCTTGAAATTTTCCCCTTCAAAAATTGTTATTTGGGCGTCATTTTATGAAATGGAAAGTGAGAGCATGTCCGGAACGTCGAGACGAATTGAGCATCTTTTAGTGCACATGAGGGATAAATATTGATATTATTTGCATATTATATAAATTTAGTATAGATTTATACATTTATATACTAATGGTAATATATATTTATATATTAATAATAAATATTCAAAAGATTTTAAATTCAAATAGTCTTCATGAATTTTATTTTATTTTAAATAGACATTAATTGAGATTTATACTGATTTTAAGAAAATTAATTTTTTATCAATTTTTTCCTCAATGAATTGGGACACTATTGGCGACCAAGTTCAAGACCTTCTCTCCCTTCTTCATTCTTTTCCTGTTATTCTCTCTTATCTCTTCTATTTTTTCCCTTGTTCTATCTCTTCTTTTCTCCACACAACCACCCCGGCCTTCCCATTCTTCAAAAAATATTATATACGGTGAACGAATATATCGATGCAAGTACAGATAAATAGCGCCCAATATTATGGGTATTATATATACATTTCACCACTCAAAACATCCAAATAAAACAAAATTAACCCTCCACATGTTATCCTAATTAGGGCTGTCAATTTGGCTCGTTGTTCGTGAACAGCTCGTGTTCGGCTCGTTAAGCAGCTCGTGT